>NC_092822.1:14765000-14897500 GCF_023375885.2 Dermacentor andersoni | reverse complement strand
GCCGGATCTCCAGTGACTATTAATTTTGACCGTGATTATGTCTATGGCATCATCGTCCAGGTTTCGCAAAAATTTATTTGTGATGCCATCCGGACCCGGGGCAGATATCCCATTTAAATGAAAGAGTACATGCCTTATCTCAGCTGCAGTGAAGTCACTGTCCAAGTCCGGTTGCGATATTCCGGAGTAAGGTTCGCTTATTTCTTCTTCGTTTTCATATTCATTTTTAAGTGGCAGGTACATGTGTGCGAGGATGTTTGCAACCTCTCTTGCTGTCAGCCCTATAGTTATCTGTTTATTGACGAGTCTGTTTATGGCGAGGTTTGTAGTATCTCTGGAGAGCTTGTCATTAAGTAGGCTCTTCAATTGATTCCATTTGCCTCCTCTGCGCAATCTGCCGTCTGTTTCTGAGCAAGTTTCGTCCCATTGTTGACGTCAAAGTTGAGCCGCGTATGTTTCGATATCACGATTAACTTGGACGATCTTGGCTCTAAGTCTTCTATTAAGTCTGTTACTCTTCCATCTGGTTAGAAGGGAATTTTTCGCTTCCAGCATGTGAGCTAGCTTGGAGTCCATTTTTGGGACTTCGATTTCTTTGAGACTGCTTTAGTAGCTTTCTTAATTGTCGCCTTTAGCTGATCTAAAAGCTCCTCATAAAATTCGTCATCTATGCTGGTTTCCTTACGCAACTTACGAAAGAGATCCCAGTCCACGTACTCATATTTCCTTAGTGATGGTGGTTGAGTCTGTAAGATGACTTCAATTATGTAATGATCACTTCCTAAATTCTCCTGCAGATTGTCCCACGAGCCTTCAATTCCCCGAAGGAATGTTAGATCCGGGGTTGTATCTCTGGTAGTTGAGGTACCAGTTCTCGTGGGGAAGTTAGCATCTGTAATAAGAGCAAATTTTAATTGACTTACCATGGTTGCTAAATTGGTACCCTTGACGCTCTGATGACCATAGCCCCATTCTTTGTTGGGAGCGTTGAAGACCCCAGCCACTACGAGCGGCGCTGTATCTGCCTTACTGGAAATGCTGCCCAAGAGGGTCTTAAAATCCCTTTTCCTATCTTGCGGAGAGCTATAAACGAACATTATTATTTTTTGTAAAAACTTGGGTGAAGACATAGTTAACAGCCAATGGAACTAACAGCCAATCACTCGGCTTTAGCCCGCGTGAGCGAGCGAGCGAAGCAACTTTATTAGGAAAGCCCGCAGAACGATTAGCCTTCCCTTGTAAGGAAGGCGTCACCGTGACGCGGCCATCACATCTTCCCGGCTTGTGCCACCTCTACTCCGGCCGCGTAAAACAAAACTTGCTGCATGGTTGGCAAGATGGCGCAAAAGGTTCTGATCGCTTCTTGGTTCCCTTCTTTGATCGCAAGTGGGAGATATCCTGGGCACATGACCTAGCCTATTGGGGCAATTGTGTTGTCATCACAATGGCTGCAAGGCCATGGCGGTATCTCTGGCAATGACCTAGCTGACGAAGCTGCTAGGAAAGCACACGAAAGAGCAACCCTTGTTTCTGTGCCTTTATCGCGGACTGACACAGCCCAACACTTAAGCAAGCTAGCGCACCGTATAACATTGGAGAAGTGGCACACACCTGAATTCACCCAACATCGATTGCATTCCCTCGACCCATCTATGCAACGGTGGCTGTTACCAGGGCTTCCGTGAAATGAGGAAACAATACTGTGCCACTTTGGCGTCGCATTCGCCAATGCAATTACGTGTTTGATTGGAATGGCTGATAGCTCCGAGTGCGATGCCTGCGGTGTCGAGGAGACTATAGAACATCTACTATGCTACTGCCCATCTTCTGAAAATGAAAGATATGACCTCTGCACAGCTCTAAATCAGTTAACCGTTCACCTTGAACAAGATCTTGGGACCATGGCCTCGCATATTGCAGTTACAAAAGGCCACAAAAGCGCTGCTGCGATATTCTAAAGCTACCAGATTGAGTCACCGTCTGTGATCCGGACTGAGTGACCAAACGATATCCCCAGTGGACTTTCTCTTCTTTTTTTAACCTTTCACATCCCTTTTCCCTTTCTTGAGTGTAGGGCAGCGGCTCAGTCCCGGTTAGCCCCCCTGCCGTTCGCTTATCATTTGCTCTCTCTCTCTCTTTCATAACAGTCACACCTCAGAAGCCGCAATTACAATTACTACGCTAAACGCATCAAGGGTCCTCGGCCATGAAAACAGTGGCGCTGTCGTTGTATTGGTGGCCAGGTGTAGACCGCCATACCGAGGCAACATCAACGCACTGTGAAATTGCATTGAGAATTTGCCCATGTCAGCAGCTGCGCCGCCATCAGACTGGCCACAAACTGAGGAGAGATGGTTGCGCGTTCAGGTTGACTTCCATAGGCCGATAGAAGGAAACACGGTGCTCGTGGTAGTGGACTTCCGCACAAAATGGTTAGAAGCAGTGCCACTGAACCATACCACTTCGGCATTCACAATTCCACAACCACAGTTCACAACCCGGGAGCTTGCAACCTTCGCTGAAAGGAACAACACTGTGCGCCTGAGAACCACCCATTTTCATCCACAATCAAACGGAGTGGCTGAGAGAGCGGACAGAACAATGAAGGATGGACTCCTAAAGATGAGAGGGGGAAAGTTGGTGTATAACCATATGCGTTAGCTGCTAAATTACAGCAGGACTCCCCAGAAGACCGGCAAGTCTCCATCAGAAATTCTGTTGGGTACTAGATACAGTCGCATCTGGGCACTTGCTTTCCTAGGGCTGTGGAGAATTAAAAAAATAAAACGACGTAATGCACATATCGGTAACCGCGGGTCAAGCGGTAAACGGATATCCCGGGGCGTAACGGCAACGTCAAGAAAACGGATGGTTACAGTGAAAACGCCTCAAACATAAGTTAATACGTGCCGGGCCGAAAACTTGGCGACGCAAAAATAAAAAGAAAATATTAAGCATAAAGCAATGCATGGGCACTGCTACACCCAATGCATTTTATTTCTTTTCGTTTCAGAAATACCGTCTCAACGAATACGCACGGCCACTCGATCAAAACGGACACCCGTGCATTTTCATCGAGCGCCCGTGGTATACCTCCCGCAAACGCCAACACAGCCGCAGATATTTAAGTCACGCTCTACTGCAGCGGCATGAGATTGCGTTCGTTGCAGCGGCATGAGATTGAGTTCATTGCATCGCAAGGCACCTGAAATTTTTCAGCAAATTTGTGTCGCAACACATCGCTTCTATTTGTGCAGTAACAGGCGATGCGCAAAATTGATTTCAATTTCCACACAAGGCACATCACATTTCCTCACCAAGCAGCTTTAATTTCAATTTTGATACGTTCTTCTTCAATCTTCGTTTTCTAAAAACTTGTTGATGCAGATTTTATTCTAATGAAATGCGCATCTTGCCGCACAAGGAATGCGACCGTGCAGAGATGGCCGGGGTCGCTATTGTGTGCCTTCATGCGGAACTCTGATCAAATCGCCGGACAAAAATAGACGTCGGATACAAGTACTGCGTTGGAATACATTAATAATATCACAGGAGGAAGCTGTAAACACGCTTGATGCAACAAGTAACTTGTTTTATATTGAACTCTCTTCGGGAAAGATTTCTTTTCCCTGTTGGGTTGCCTTATCAGCCGAGTGGGCACAGAAAGATTGGTGTGTTGCATCTAGCACTTAGAGAAATTTAATAAGCGAGGCTAAATGAGAAACATGAACTTTTGAGTCGCTAGAATTCCCATCGTTTCAACCGTACATGTACTTTGATCGCATCGTTGGGAAAGCTATAGGGAGAGCGTCAGAACACCGCGCTGTAAATAAAGACGACAAGCGAAACCACACCAGGATTACACCAAAGCAAGTGGTAAAGCATCAAAGAATGCGAATATAATGAAAAAGAAGCAGCAAGCTGAAAACCTGCGCACACAACAGAGACATCAGCACATCCAGCGCTATGTTGACAAGACAGACGTTTACAGCCGTAAATATGGAGGCTCCAAGTTAATAAAAACGTCGAAAGGATGGATAGAGGGCCTAGTTGGTAATGCATTATTAGAAAAACTTAAAGCGCTATGAAAAAAGAGCACACACAACAGCGAGGACCATGTGTGTTCATTTTCCCCGTCCTGTGTGTATATAACGCCCTAAGTTTTCTCTAATAAAAAGAAGTCAAACATTGAATGTCTCGACAAAGGGACTTGTTCTCCTCAGGTCAGTGGTGAGAGGACTTGTCCTCTTATGCGAATATTTGCTCCAGTGACATTCCTTTTTCATCCTTTGTTACTGACTTATTAGCGCATTCATGTTATCATTAGTAAATTTATTGTTGTGCTGCGACGTCATATGTGCGCACGCTTCCTGCTTATTTCTACAGATTTTATAGATTAAGTTCACTGGTTTTATCTGCTAAAACCACAATCTGATTATGAGGGACGCCGTGGTGGCGGCTCCGGAATAATTTCATCTTCATTTATTTAATGTGGACCCAATGCACGCTGCAACCGGGTTTATTTGGAATTTCTGGGAAAGCTAAATGCAGCCGCCGACGCTGGGAATCGAACACACGAGGTCGTGCCTAACAGCCTAACGCTACAGCTGCTAAGACACCACGATAGCCCACTGCACACCTTGTAGCGTTGTACGTCCCTGCATCCGATATTGACTCCATATGTGACGATGCGGAACTCTGATAGACTTGGCGACAGCGCCAAAACAGTCTTGTAGTTCATTCATACCTTGTGTTCTTTTCCTTCACTATAAGGGAGACGATAACAGATATCCTGCAGTTACCCTCCCTGTCTCTTGTATATATATATATATATATATATATATATATATATATATATATTGACCCAACTACATCTGGCACAACAATATTGCCGCGGGTATGTGCCAGTGGGGACAACGCTGAAGTAGCGCGGGTTTTTAGGTGAAGCGTGTAAACGAAGAGGAGGTTGTTGGTTTTCTTGGACGTCTGATAAACTATACTTCTTGTTGGTGCTGCTCCGCATACTCGTCAATCCCACGTCGTTACAGTGGTGGAGGTGCGGGGTATTCTTCATGCTTGGCACCCCTTCGCGGAGCCGATGATCGAGCCTGGAACCACCTTCGCGCATCGAAACACCGGTCCACCGGTTCAGTCCTCGCCTGCTAGGCTTAGCGCCCGAGTCCAGTCCCCTGCAAGAAACTTCGAGAAATCGTTTGCCTCTTAAAAATAACATGGTAACCGCAGCTCCATCGCAAGTAACACTACAGAATCATATGGTTCCGGAGAGCTTTCATGGTGATGCCTTTGAAGACGTCCAAGATTGGCTAGATCAGTTCGAGCGCGTCGCCCAGTACAACCATAAGACCAGCTCGGCGGACAAACTCTCGAGTGTCTATTTCTATCTGAAGGACAATGCTCATACGTGGTACGTCAACCATGAGGAGCTTTGCCACGTGGAACGACTTCCGCGCACAGATGCTGAATACATTCTCAAGCATCGACAGGAGGGAAAACGCGCAGCGTCTCCTTCAAATCCACGTTCAAAAACCCAATGAAAGTGTTACTATGTTCTCAAAAGACATGGCCCGTCTTTCCCGTAGGGCAGACCCCGACATGCCAGAAGAAAGAAAGCTGCGGTATCTCTTGCGGGTAGTGAAGGAGCAAGTGTTTGCCGGCGTTGTGATAAATCCATCGACAACAGTGGCGCAGTTCACAAAAGAGGCTACATCCATTGAACGGGCTCTACGGCAACGATACCGCCAGCATGACATGAGCAACTCGGCGGCGAACACTTCCGTACTGGCTGCGAGTAACGACAGGTCTCTGCGTGAAGTTGTTCGAGAGGTTGTGCGAGAACAGCTTCGGCAGCTAGGATTTCTTGTATACGCAACCGACACCAGCTTTATCTTTTGTTGCTGATGTGGTCCGGGAGGAAGTGCGGCAAGCCCTTTCGGCGCCAGAATGTGAGAACGTTCCGCGGCGCATTACTTATGCGGAGGCTGTTCGCCATCCAATCAACGCAACTTCAACGCCACTGGCACCCATAACTACCACACCACCTACGCCACAAACAGAGCAGATACCGTCACCCTCGTCGACTCTAGCGACCCCATCGATCATGCCAGCACAAACAATGCCATATTTTCGACATGCGTACGCCACTCCTTGGCTCCATGGAGAGTTACCGCCGAACAATCAGCGTCGGAAAACCGATTTGTTGCGCACCGTCGACCATCGACCAGTGTGCTACCATTGTGGCGAAGCTGGACACGTCTATCGAGTTTGCCACAAATGGAACAACTATCGCGCCGCTCAACATCCAAGCTTTCCTCCCAAGGATGCCTATTCTCCGTATGACGGTCGACGCGTTTACAACAACGCTCCTGTGAACAGTCAGCCACAAAATACGACGACGCCCCGACCACGTTCT
This sequence comes from Dermacentor andersoni, assembly GCF_023375885.2. Lineage (NCBI taxonomy): Eukaryota > Metazoa > Arthropoda > Arachnida > Ixodida > Ixodidae > Dermacentor > Dermacentor andersoni. The sequence continues at coordinate 14,891,070 of NC_092822.1, read as the reverse complement.
CCTTCTCCATCTCCTGCGCGCTACAATTCGCCGACTCGTCGCAGTTTTACCGACGTCACTAGGGGCAGATCCCCTGGCATTCGACGGGGAAACTAGCCGCAGCGACCTCCGGGGATGAGGTTTCCAGTACTCGAACTTCCCCACATCCCGGTTATCGACGAACGACGACGTGAAGACTACGATGACGAAAAAGACGCCTAGTACAACGACGAATACGACGAATACGACGGATACAAGTACGAAGGATGTAACTGACATCGTCAGCGCCGAGCTCATCGTTCGCATTGACGGCCACCAGGTAGCTGCTCTGGTTGACATTGGATCCCATTCTTCAATCATAAGCTTACAGGTCGCCGACAAACTAAAGAAGGTGAAGACACCATCGCACGGGCCCAACATAGGAACCACCGGAGGTCAGTTGATTACACCTGTGGGGGAATGCACGGCCCGACTCTTAATCGCCGGTTCAACCTTCGTCGCCACCCTCGTCATCCTCACTGAGTGTTGTAAAGAACTTATATTGGGCATGGATTTCCTACATGAGTACGGCGCCGTGATTAACATTCATGACAGAAGCGTCACATTTGCCACGAGTTCGGATAATGTCACCCATGAGAAGCAACAACCACCTCGCTTACGTATTGCTGCGGACGATGTCATACTTTTGCCGCGGAGTTGCTCTCTCGTACAGGTGCACTGCGAAAGCCTGCAGAATGGGACTGGAGTAGCTGAACACACCAGTGTGCTGGCACCGCACCGCGGCCTCTATTGCCAGAGCACTTATCAATGTAATCGACGGAAGCGCCGAACTCATGCTGGCGAAGTTTAGTAAAGAGCGTCGACACATCGTTAGAGGAACTGGGGTGCGATTTTGTAGAAATGACTTTTTTCATGCCAATGCCTTCTCGCGTGACGTCACCGATTTTGGAAATTGTGTGTACGTAGGCACGACGTTTTCTTGGATCGTCCAATCAGAAGCTCCCTTCATTGGCCGGATGTTTCTTTCGTGTTCTCTTCTCTTTTTCCGGGACTGTATAGCAAATTTGTTTTGTAAAACGGCACTTAATAAAAGCGGACTTCCATGCTGCGTAAAGCAAATTCATTTTGTTACCGTACAACGCAAAAGCTGCCGCAGTCCAAAGAAATGCAAACGCAAGTGCTCTATTATTGAAGTCGTAGCCACATAGTAGTCGGATGTGCATCCAATCCATGCCATTGAGCGCAAGCAAAATGGCAGCCTTTGTTTACCTGTGAACAGCTGACAGCCCCTAGCGTGTCTGTCTGAACAGCTGACAGCCCCTTGCGTGCCCGTAATTGCGGCCCCGCCCACGTCAGATACTGATTGAGGTGAGTAATTATTGCTCGTGTAGTGCTTGCATTGTCGTGTGGTTTTCGCTGCATGTCTGACGTGTGATAATTTCTTCTTTAGGAAGAGCCAAGAAGAATTATCCGTAGCCCCCGAGGTGAAACTTTGCAACATAGTGGATCGAGAACTGTCAAGGCATTTTCCATAGGGCAGCGCCATGACATAACGATAGCTTCCTTAAAGTTATCGCTGCATCGGTAATACTTCCTGCACTGATACGCTCCGAGAAAGAAGCTGCTACAACATTAAATGTGAGTAGTGACTTCACCTTTTTTTACATTAGTGGTATAAAAAGGCAGAAATAAGTCGTAGTGAGCACTTTATGCAGGCGCTTAGCTTAGACAGAATGTTTGCCTCTAATTTTCTTACTGTGCTGCGGGCCGGCTGAAATTCCCAAGTTGACAAAGAGAAAATGGCAGCAAAAGGGCCGCGGGTGTCCAAAGAGCAGGCGGCTATTCTCGTGCAGTTCATCGAGCAGCACCCATACCTGGCGAGAGCTTCTACAGAGTTCTCGCCACGTATGACTGCTGCTCGAAAAAACGAACTGTGGGAGGAGGTGGCGGCGTTGCTTAACGCACAGGGGCCAGCCGTAAAGGCCACCAGCCGTTGGCGGAACCATTGGGCCAAGATGGCCCATAAAGCGAAAAAAGAAGCGGCCAGGGCCACGAGCGAGAAGAGGTGAGCTTCTAATGATGCGGACAGTAACGTAGTTTCACGTTGTCGTTGTTGCCGTGTTTGCAGGGCTACTGGAGGTGGCAAAGTGGGTGGCGTGGACGGCCGCGTCCTCGACGTCCTTATGAGGACAGGAGGGGTCCTTGTTTCCCCCCCTGAGTACTTCCCCGATAGCGAGGTGCGTACATTGGATTTAAAGAAGTGTTGTTTGTGTGACCTGCTGTGACCTCACAAATTTTCAGCATTACATTGTAACACAATATTGCAAAATTTTTAAGCCCTTTTTTTTTGTGCAAGTGACAATATAGGTTATGTACTCTGAGCAGCAACTTGTGTACATGATGCGCATTGCACACACTGCTCGCAATGTCTGAACACTACTCTGACTGGAGGACGAGGCAAGTTCAGAGGAAGCTGCAGGGCCCAGCGGTTCCCGCAGACATCTACCAGCGACAACTGCTTTCGTGGTGTCGGGCCCTGCAGCTGTTGCTGGGCCAAGTGGCCTTACACGTAAGGCAGTGACCTAGCTTTTGTAGTAGCATTGTTGTTTGCAGTTGCTGTATGATCTTGCTATGAAGTAAAGTACGTCACTGTGCTGTTATTACCTTTGTGTCGAACATCCAGCTCTCATTCATGGAGGAGAAATGCAACACTACAAATGACATCATGTTGTAATAGAGATTCCTTGTGCTTCTTAAGGGTTACTGCTACCAGCAACTTTCTGTGGCATCTTTTGCTCTAACTACCTGTTTTGTGTATCATTATTGTAGCTATGCAGCTATAATGACATTTCAAAGTGACTGGTTAGGACAATCAATCTGTGTAGGTCGGATAACAGTGAATGAGCAGTCTTTGCTTTTGCTTTGCATGAAGAGCCACCGGCTACCCCCCAGGTGCTGCGGCCTACCACCCAGGTGCCGCGGCCTACCCCGCAGGTGCCTCAGCCAACCCCGCAGGTGCCGCAGCCAACCCCGCAGCCAACCCCGCAGGTGCCGCAGCCAACCCCGCAGGTGCCGCAGCCTACCCCCCAGGTGCCGCAGCCTACCCCTCGAGAGCCACGGGCACCCCGTAGACAGCCCAGGCAGCAGGAACTTGATGGTGCTGTGATGACGGCTACTGCCGCATACGTTCGCCAGAGCCAGTTGGAGGAAGCCAGAGTTCAAGAGGACACTCGCTTCCGCCAACAACTGCTGGAGCAAAACCGGCAGGTATGTGCAAGGCCACAGATGTATATTTTTCTGCGTATGAAATTGATGAGCATATGACCTCTCTAAAAATTATATTAATCAGTGAGCAAGCATAATGTATACGTGTAGTCCTGTGGTGATATCTTGTACACATTCGCGTGATATAACATGTGTAAATATCTACGCAATTATGTGGCAAAAAGAAAAAAGTGGCGTTGAATTCAAGGAAGCAGGTATAGCAATGTAACACATCTTAATGGAATGCGACGGCACAAGTTTGATGGGCCAGAAAGATATTTCCAGTGTTTGAATATACAATGACAAGACAATAGCCTGCAAATGGGGATGAATGCAACACACAAAGGCCCTGTTACTGAGCTTCTGTAATTAAACTAATTACACATCTTTGCTAACAGCACCACGAGGCCCACCTGCAGAGCCTGCGGCAGCACCACGAGGCCCACATGGAGAGCCTGCGGCACCTCGGGGAGGAGGTGGCGGCAATGCGGGAAGTGGAGTCTCAGCGCCTCGAAGTGCAGCGGCAACGCCTCGAAGTGGCGCGTCGGTCGCACGAGACCAACGAGCGCCTGCTTCAGCTGCTGCTGGCTGCACTGGGGCATGGTGGCAGCCAAGCCCCTCCCCCCTCTCAGGCCCCACATAATTAAAGGATGCAAAGGTAGCATAGGCAAGGAATCTTATCTTAAAATTTGCTGATGTATTAATGATATGAAGGGCAAATATTGCTAGTTTGCAAATAAATAATTGCTGAAGTCACCCTTTAATGCAACCATAAGTAGCATAGCCGTTGCAGCATGAATTTTTTCTTCAAGGTTTACTTCAGCCATAAGAGCGTGCACACCATCAGGCTCACCTGCAAAAGTGCCTGTAGGCCTGGTGTGTGCGGGCATTCCGACTGTGGCGCTGCAATTTTGAGGTGCCTAGTTATTGTCATGTCAATTTAAGCACGACGCCACACTGCAAGTGTTCTACAATTTAATCCTTGTCATCGAATGGTGAAATTTTCAGGCCTTACTATAATGTCGAAAGCAACCTGTCAATATACATAGCAAAAAAGAAAAAGTTATGAAAATTCCTTGCCTATGCTCCTTCTTTTCATTTGTAATGTTTATTTTTTTTGTTGCATATGCATATTTGTTTGTGTCACTACGTACTGAGCTGGAATGTCTCTTTTCTTGCACATCTGTCTCATTATCAAACAATTTGTTGTCATTCAGTAATCTTTCAGGTTGTGATACATTGTATTTTAGCCCTTGTGGTGCAATTTGTGTGTAATATTTATGCAGTTTGTCTTACTGAATATCATAATATGGTGCTATGGCTCTTTCAGTTTGAGCGCCACAACAGCATGTTCCTTTCACATGTAGTGATGTACCTATACATTTCGCTGTGATAAATATTCGGTTGGCATGTGATTTAAGCACCTGCTCATTTCTGTTTCTGGTGCAGTTTAGGCCAGTTGTTATTACTGTGTACTTGTGCAGTGTACAACAGTTTTCTGAAACGATGCATGCCGTTACCTGTGATATATTACGATGCAAGAACAATGTGATCCGATATTTATTCCAACGTGTCTGTGATATGTTGCATAATGTCTCTACTACTGAGTACTCATGATTCTCACACTTCTTCAATGTAGAGACTGTCACATGTGATGTGTGCATAAACAAGTGTATGTTGAAGACTGAAATACAGAAAGGTGCAGTTTTCCTCTAGTGCTTTTATTTACACATCGCAACCACATTTCTAGTGCTAGCTTGCACTGTACAAATATTACTGATTAACATTGCTGAGTTCTGCTATATACAAGTGAGGTCACTTTGTTAAAATCTATCAACTGCTCGTGCGTGCACACACTTCACGGGAGCCACAGCGTTTGACATGTCGGATGACCAGTTGGACGGCATTTTCGTCACTCGAAAGGAACTTTGCCGTTGTTGCGAGACAAAATGGTGGAGGACCTAGAAGCTGCGCGTGCAACAGCACGTTCCATGGAGCGGAAGGTGTGACGTGCACTGTACATCTTGGCTTCTGTGAGCTTCTCTGTGCTAGTAGAAAGTGAGGAGACAGGTGCTTATGTCCATCAATGCGTAAGGGGATACGAGTAAGAATCGGGCTACATGCATCTAGATGACGACAGCAGCAGCAAGCAAATTGTGGCAGACACTTTGAATATGCACTTATTTTTAGCTTGCTTTCAATCTCATATGTCACCTCTAACGATACTGTTTTACTTACTATAAGTGCAGGCTTTACATAACCCTTCACTACACAACTTTTATGTACCCACCGTGGTTGCTCAGTGGCTATGGTGTTAGGCTGCTGAGCACGAGGGATCGAATCCCGGCCACGGCGGCTGCATTGCGAAAACACCCGTGTACTTAGATTTAGGTGCACGTCAAAGAACCCCAGGTGGTCGAAATTTCCGGAGCCCTCCACTCATAATCGGAAAGTGGTTTTGGCACGTAAAACCCCATAATTAAATTTTTTTAACAACTTTTACATTTCTCAACAAATCATGAATGCTTTGCATTACGCAGACATCAACTACAACTTAGCACGGGAAATGTATCTGCAATTTCACAGCATGAAATGCACAATGCAATTACTTAAAACTGTGTGCATGCACCTAACGATGCTGACGCTGCTGTTGACGTCGCAGCTGCCGCCGCACGCTCCTCAAATAACGCATGTGCTGCGCACGGGTTGTTCCAAACATGCCAATGACATTGTCGCGAACAGCCCGCCCTCTCAAGTAGTGCATTCTAGAGCCCGTGTTACGGGGCAGACTGTGTGGCATGGGGTCGCCGTTATTGTCAAGCTCACTACTACTACTGCCGCTGCTGCTGTCGTCATCACTGTCATCGCCTGACTCGTCGCCTTCAGAAAGGCGAAGGTTGTGGAACACAGCACATGCCGCGACAATGTTGGCTGCACGTTCCGGCTCGTAGAGGAGGGTGCGATATCGCTGAAGACAGCGGAAACGGCTCTTTAAGAGCCCAATGCACCTCTCCACTACGGAACGCATGGCGGCATGTGCTGTGTTGTACTGCCCCTCGGCTGTGTGCACTGGAGGATGGCCAGGAACCCGGGTAAGGAGCCACGGCTCCAAGGGGTAGCCACTGTCACCTGCACAAAGATGGAAATAGTACATTGAGTACTCCGCTGACGAGAGGCAAGTTGTCAACTGAGGAAAGCTACAGCATCATTCAACAAAGGTAGACTTCAAGGTTGCAAGTCCCAAGTAAAAGCATGAGTTGAGCATGTCCATACCCGTCACAAACTCTTAACCAATTTACAAGTGTACGCGGTGCCTGCCACAAACAAGAAATCAACACTTGTTGGTGCTATCAATGACAGTAGTAGCAGTAATGTGTGTTCATTTCTTCTGCTTCTGGCAGTCACTGGGTGCAGAAAGCACTAATACGTGTTGCTTTCGTCAGCTCCTCGCAGACACATAATGTGCTTGTAACTTAACACTTCGAACATTGCCAATGGTGGCAGTCAATGTCTTAATTTTCTTTTTTTACTCCGGAATTACTGATGTTCTTGTGGTTTGGTTAAAAGTTTGGGTTGGAGCGGACACGGCGTTCTGCGCTGCTGAAGCGTGACTGCGCCAAAAAAAAAATGTTTTTTTCTCACCGAGGAGGTATTCCCCGGCATTCACGATGCGCCCCGCTTGGAACCGCCGGCGCAACCATGTCGTCCGCCAGACAAAAGCGTCGTGGTCCGACCCCGGTCGCATAGGGTCCAAGGCCAAGATTTTCATGTCCGCGTCGCAGATCTGAGGTAAAACGTAAACCAGAGAAAGTGCCCGTTGGCAAGAGCAACGTAACTTTCAAAAGGGATCGCAGAAAACGTGAGTTTTACTTACGAACATGCAGTTGAGGGCGTAGTATCCCTTGCGGCACATGAACACAGCCTTGCGCTCACCCTTGGGTGCGATGATGGCTATGAGGCTGCCGTCTACGCATCCGATGACGCCGGGGATAACGCCGCGCCGAAGGAAACCCTCCTTCACGGCTGCCTTTTCCTCGGCTGTCTTTGGAAAATGGACCCACTTGTTGCGGGCCCCTGCGTTCACGACAGCCTCTGCCACACGTCGCACGCACTCGCTCACCGTCGACTGCGACACACGGATCGTCTCCTCGCTCCCAACGGACGCTTGGAAGCTCCCGGTAGCAAAGAAGCGCAGCGCACACAACACTTTCCGCTCCACCGACAGTCCCGTCGCTCGCTCAGCTTCTAGTTCCCCCGCCAGTTCCTCGCACAACAACCGCACCGTTCCCTTCGAGAGGCGAAAACGCCGTCGAAAATGGTCATCCGGCATGTCAAACGCGTCGTCTGGCTCTCCCTGTTCACGTCGGCGACGGCGAAGAGCCACGGCCATAGCGATCAGAGGGGCGGCCATTTTTTTCATGCCTTCGGAAACGACCCTGCCTCTGGCCGTTCCAAAAATCCGTGCCTTTTGCTCCGCATAATGAGTGCCTCAACGTCACGATGACGATTACAGTTTTTGCGGGTTCCTGACGTCGCGTGATTGACAGACAAAATGGGCGCGGCCCGGTCATTTTCGACCAATGGCTGCTCAGTGATGGCGGCAAAAGGCATGGAAAAAGTAATAGAATTGCTACAAAATCGCACCCCTGCTGTCGCTTATTCGACGAAGTGACACGAATACGAGACTGCCGCTTAGCACAGGAGGCGGCCTCTACAATCCCCACAGCTGCTCCTATTGTAGACGTTAATCCAACGTTAACGGCCATTGAGCGGAACCGTCTGCTTGAGCTCATCAATCAGTACCAGGGCTGTTTCTCCTCTGCGTCAAGTGTTGGTCAAACGCCACTTACCAAACACCGCATCATTACTGATGTCGACGCCAGACCCATCCGACAAAACCCTTATCGTGTGGCCCCAAAAGAACGCGAAGCAATACAAAAACAAGTGAAGACGATGCTGGAAGATGGCGCTATTCGACCATCTAATAGTCCTTGGGCATCACTTGTAGTTTTAGTGAAAAAGAAAGACGGTAGCCTGCGCTTCTGCGTCGACTATCGAAGCTCAATCAGGTCACGAAGGAGGACGTTTATCCACTGCCCCCTATTGATGATTCCTTGGATAGGTTGCGAAACGCGTGCTACTTTTCGTCAATGGACTTGGAAAGCGGTTATTGGCAGATCGAAGGGGATGAGAGAGACCGTGAGAAAACAGCCTTTGTGACGCCTGACAGACTTTATGAATTTCAGGTACTTCTTTCGGGTTTGTGTTCGGCGCCAGCAACATTTCAGCGTCTAATGGACACTGTGCTCTCCGGAATCAAATGGCAAACATGCCTGGTGTACTTGGATAACGTGATTGTCTTTTACGCAACGTTCGACGAACACTTACGAAGGCTGAAAACTGTTTTTGAAGCGGTACGCTCGGCCGGTCACACTTTGAAGCCAGAGAAGTGCTATTTTGGTTTTCACGAGCTCCCGTTTCTCGATCACGTCGTCAGTAGCCAAGGAATCCGACCTGATCCGGATAAAATTGCCGCCGTCGCTAATTTCCCGATTCCATCAGACAAAAAGGCTGTGCCACATTTTCTGAGACTCTGTGCGTATTACCGGCAAGTTATTGCGAATTTCCCGCGCATCGCATGGCCGTTAACATAGCTCTAGCTCCCCCGAGGAGAAGTGCCATTCACTTGGGGCAAAGACCAACAGCGGGCATTTCACGAGCTCCGGCAACGCATCAAGCACCTCCCGTATTAGCACACTTGAATGACGAAGCCCCGATATCCCATAAAGACGCTAGTAATGTCGGTGTAGGGGCAGTGCTGGTACAATGGCAGGGCGACAGCGAAAAAGTGATTGCTTACGCCAGCAGGACACTATCCCGAGCCGAGGATAACTACTCCACCACTGAAAAAAATGCCTCGCAATGGTATGGGCAGTTCTGAAATTTCGTCCGTATTTATATGGTCGGTGTTTCGCCGTCGTTAGAGATCACCATTCCCTCTGCTGGATCATTATTTTGAAAGATCTTTCCGGCCGGCTCGCACGCTGGAGTCTTCGACTCCAAGAGTTCGACTTTATTGTTGCATACAAGTCGGGGAAAACGACATGCAGACGCGGACTGCCTTTCTCGGTCTCCTGTTCAGCCGGCAGCACAAAACGATGACGACGTGGTCTTTCTGGGACTCGGGGACACTGCCGTTCTTTCACGCCAGCAAAGTGATGACACTGAATTGCTGCCGCTTATTGATTACCTTGAAGGACGAACCAAGAGCGTGCCGAGACTCTTTGCAAGAGGGCTGGCATCGTACTGCTTGCGTCGCAACGTCCTCTACAAGAACTTCTCGCCTAGCGGCACCAACTACTTACTCGTTGTTCCATCATCGCTTCGACGTGAAATCTTACACGCCTGCCACAACGAGCCGACTGCTGGGCACTCGTTATCGGCACTCGCAGTCGTTATGCGTTACGTTGAGACATGTCTCCATTGTCAACGTCGCAAATCGCCATCTGTCAAGCCAGCCGACCTACTGCACCCTGTTGACGTAACGGCCACACCATTTCCACAAGTAGGCATGGACTTCTTGAGCCCCTTCCCAACGTCTACTACTGGCAATAGGTGGATAATCGTCGACACGGATTATCTCACTAAATTTGCCGAGACAGGTGATCTGAAACGGGCAACAGCAGATGAAGCGGCACGATTTTTTCTGGAATCCATCGTTTTAAGGCATGGCGCTCCCGCAGTAGTCGTCACGGACAGGGGTACTGCGTTTATGGCCAAGCTTTTAGATATCATTCTACGTCTAAGTGGTACCTCCCACAGGAAGACAACGGCGTATCACCCTCAAACAAACGGACTGACAGAACAACTCAATAGGACACTGGCTGATACGATAAGCATGTACGTAGATGTAGAGCATAAGAACTGGGACGAGGTTTTACCTTATGTCACCACACTACGACTCGTCAAGAGACGACTCGCAAGACACCCTTCAGTCTCGTATACCGCCGGGAGGTTACAACATTAGACGCAATGCTCCCTCATGAATTTGACGACAACGAGGCGGGTGCTGAAGAGATAACACCCCGAGCAGAGGCAGCTAGGCAGCTTCGCGTCTGCGAATCCACTAACAGGACTGTGACGCCAGACGCTACAATCTTCGGCACAGAGCCGTCACATACAACATCGGTGACAAACTGTGGGTCTGGACACCTATTCGACAGCGTGGGCTCTCTGAAAAGCTCCTGCGCAAATACTTCGGGCCCTGCATAGTTCTCCAACGCCTCAGTGACGTCAACTATGAAGTCGTTCCAGACAGTTCTCACTGTTCAAAGCGCCGACGGCATTTACCCGAGGTCGTCCACGTGCTGCGTATGAAGCCGTTCTATGAGGACTGACAAGACTGCGCAGTTCATTACCGCTGCTTTCCCAAGCCTCTATCATCGGCACGATGATTTTTATTGCGAAAGCAATACTGCTCGCACTTTCGGCCCATCGGTAGTCGTGGCGCCTCCTTACACAGCTGCGCGTCACGTGACCGTGTGACATCACGCCAGACCGAGAGACGGGGCCCCAGCTCGCGGCAGCGATGGTGGAGGCGAAGCCTTGTGCGCCGCTGCTGCGGCTCTACCGCTCGCTGGTGTGACGTCACGCTAGGAGGATAAATGGGGCTACAGCTCGGCTCCTCGCAGTGGTCGGCGCGCTGCCTTGTGCTATGTCGGAAGATGTATAGCCATAAGTTTAAGAAAGGGCAACCATGTCCACAGCATCAGCCGAACCAAGGCGTAGCCAAGGGTATTGCTTTCGCAATCTTCCAGGCTTAACCAAGCTAAGCCTTCAGCCAATCTTTTTCTAAAGGGGGAGCAAATGACACAACCATATTTGGCAGAACGATATTGCCGAGGGCATTCTCTAGTGGGGACGACGCTGAAGTAGCGCGGGTTTTTAGGCGAAGCGTGCAAATGAAGACGTTGTTGGTTTTCTAGGACGACTGATAAAGTGTATTTCTTGCTTACTCGTCGATGCCACCTCGTGTATATATATATTGTAAGGAAGTTTATTGAGCGAGTCCAACAAACGGGCGGTAGCTCGGAACAGTGAGCGCGGAGAGCAAGATGGTGGTGTTCGAACGCCGGTCTCGTGCCCTCTGCTCTTGATGATGATCGGTATGCCATTCTCTTCCTTTCTTCATTACAATTGCCCCCGTCGAGAAAGGTGGAGCCATCCTGGCGATCTAACAGGTGGGTACAAGAGGGTCGAAGTACGGCTTGAGGCGGTCTACGTGAACAACATCACGTCCACGTCGACGACGGTCGCCTTGCAGCGTAAGAGGCTCAATGACATAGTTTACGGGGGAAGTACGCTCGACGATGCGGTAGGGACCATGATAATTTGGGAGCAGTTTGGACGACAAGCCAGGGGCGCAGGGTGGTACAAGCAGCCACACAAGTGCTCCAGGAGCGAATGTTGCGGCCGGAGAGTGATCATCATCGCGGGCGTTTTTCTGGCGTTGTTGGTCGGCTGTAGTAAAGCGCTTGGCTAGTTGTCGGCAATCTTCAGCGTAACGGGCCGCTGCTGACACGGGCGTGCACTCTGAGGTATCTGGTGCGTATGGCAGCAACGTGTCGATAGTGTGCGTCGGCTGGCGACCGTACAAAAGGAAGAAGGGGGAAAACCCGGTTGTGACTTGCGTAGCGGTGTTATACGCGTATGTCGCAAATGGGAGAACCAGGTCCCAGTTTGATTGATCAGATGCAACATGTGTCGCAAGCATGTCGCCCAGAGTACGATTAAACCACTCAGTGAGACCGTTCGTCTGAGGGTGGTAGGCAGTACACGTCCGATGTACAATTTTGCACTGGTGGAGGAGTGCTTGAATTGCATCGGAGAGAAATACGCGGCCACGGTCACTGAGGAGTTCGCGAGGAGGACCATGCCGAAGCACAAAACGCCTGAGGATGAAAGAGGCGACGTCCTGTGCTGTCGCCGTGGGAAGAGCAGCGGTTTCGGCGTATCGTGTAAGGTGGTCGACAGCAATGATAGCCCATCGGTTTCCGGCCGTGGTCAAAGGTAAAGGTCCATAAAGGTCAATTCCAACGCGGTCGAATGGGCGTTCTGGGCATGGAAGGGGCTGCAATGAACCTGCGGCAGGATGCGGTGGTTTTTTTCGTCGCTGACACTCGTGGCAGCCGCGAATGAACTTGCGGACAAAGCGAAACATTCCGCGCCAGTAGTACCTTTTCCGTAAGCGTTCATAGGTCTTGAAGACACCACCGTGAGCACACTGCGGGTCGGAGTGAAAGGAAGCGCAGATTGTAGAGCGAAGCGTTCGAGGGATAACTAGGAGCCACTTCTTACCATCTGGCGAGTAGTTGCGCCGGTACAAGAGGCCATCACGGATGCTGAAGTGCGAAGCTTGGCGTCGCAGAGTTCGAGTGGTCGAAAGAGTGGGTGCCCCGGATAAAACGTCAAGAAGCGAAGCGATCCAGGGATCGTGGCGCTGTGCAGAGGAGACGGTGGCGACGTCAAGAGCTGACAATGGAAGGGCTATAGTGGATATGGACGCAGTTTCGGTGGATAGTGGTGACCGCGACAGTGCATCAGCATCGGCATGCTTGCGTCCGGAACGATATATAACGCGGATGTCAAACTCTTGAAGTCGAAGAGCCCAGCGGGCAAGGCGACCTGACGGATCCTTCAACGAAGACAACCAACATAATGCATGATGGTCCGTAACTACATCAAACGTGCGGCCATATAAGTAATGGCGGAACTTGACAAGCGCCCAGACTATTGCCAAGCATTCTTTCTCGGTGACGCTATAGTTTGATTCAGCCTTGGTGAGCGTTCTGCTGGCGTATGCGACGACATACTCTGCGAACCCAGGCTTTCGTTGCGCGAGAACAGCACCGAGGCCGACACCGCTGGCGTCTGTGTGCACCTCAGTTTCGGCCGTAGGATCGTAGTGGCGCAGTATAGGTGGTGACGTCAGGAGACGAAGGGTGGAGAAGGCTTGGTCACACTCAGAAGACCATGACGAGATATAGGAGGCGCTGTTTAGTAGTTGGGTCAAAGGCGCAATTATAGAGGCGAAGTTGCGCACAAACCGACGAAAGTAGGAACATAACCCTATGAAGCTTCGTAACTGCTTTAGAGTCGTCGGTTTGGGGAAGTCAGTCACGGCACGTAATTTAGCTGGGTCCGGAAGCACACCATCCTTTGATACAACGTGACCAAGAATTGTAAGTTCTCGCGCAGCAAAACGGCACTTCTTGAGATTGAGTTGCAGCTGAGCGGTTTTCAGACACGTCAGGACATGGTTGAGGCGTTCGAGATGGGTTGCGAAATCTGGCGCAAAGACAACAATGTCGTCGAGATAGCAGAGACACATGTGCCGCTTCTAACCCCGCAGAACCGAGTCCATCATGCGTTCGAAGGTGGCAGGCGCATTGCAGAGGCCGAAGGGCATGACATTGAATTCATATAGACCGTCAGGCGTGACGAAGGCTGTCTTTGAACGGTCGGCCTCTGCTAAAGGTACCTGCCAATACCCGGAACGCAAATCTAACGACGAAAAAAACTCGGCACCTTGTAGGCAATCAAGGGCATCGTCAATTCTGGGTAAAGGGTACACGTCTTTTCGAGTGACCTTGTTTAGGCGCCGGTAATCCACGCAGAAGCGAATCGATCCATCCTTTTTTTTAACGAGAACCACAGGGGATGCCCACGGGCTTTGTGAAGGGCGAATAACGTCGCGTTTAAGCATATCGTCAACCTGGTCGGTAATAACTTGACGTTCCGCGGTGGAGACGCGGTAAGGGCGTTGTCGCACTGGCGAGTTGGAGCCGGTGTCGATGTTGTGAACAATGGTAGAAGTTCGGCCAAGGGCACGTTGGGCAACGTCGAAGGAGTCGCGGAACTGGTAGAGCAGCTGGAGAAGATCAGAGCGTTCAAATGGGGACAGTCCGTCTGCGATCGACGAATCGAATAGGTCAGCAGCTGGAACATCAGAAGGGGTAAGAGCACTGATGACGTCGAGGTCGCGTCGAGCTGAATCTTGCTGCACGGAAAAAATTTGGCCGATATCAATGGGTTGCATGCATCCAAGGGATTCACCTTTAAGCAGTCTGATGGGATATGGAAGAGGATTTGTGAGGCAGAGAGCGCTTGTTCCATTCGAAATAGAGAGGGTCGAATAAGGCAAAAGAAGTGGCTTCCGATTTAGAAGAAGGCGTGATGGTTCAAAGAATGCAGCTTCATCACATATGCTGTTGCAGAATACGGGGAGCAAAACAGCTGCTGTCGGCGGAATTTCTGTGTCTTCTGTGACGACTATTTTGTGTGCGGCTTGATGAGCGGGGTAGTAGGACTCGTCACACAAGGGGAAGAGCTCAAGTTCAGATCTAGCACAATCAATAACGGCGTGATTATACGATAGAAAGTCCCAGCCAACTATAATGTCGTGCGAGCAAGAGGAAAGGACGATAAGCTCGACAATGTAGTGCTCTTTAGCTATAATAAGTCGAGCAGTGCAGGCAGCTATAGGCCGAACAGGGTCTCCATTCGCTGTACGTAAGGGCATCATCTCAAGAGGCGTGGTCACCTTCCGAAGCTTGCGGCAAAGTGTGGCGTCTATAACAGAAACGGCAGCACCGGTATCGACAAGAGCATATGCACGGATGCCTTCTACGAAAACTTCGACAATATTCGACGGCAAAGTTCGAGGACTTGAGCATTTCGACAGCGCAGTTCTTGCCTCACGAACTGCGGAGGCTAGTTTCCCTCATTTTCAGGGGCTGGTCGACGACGCATGGGCGACAAGGAGCGGCGACGGGGTGAAGGTGAGCGACGAGACGTGGGTTGCGGATAGTCACGTGAAGACGTGCTTGGTTGAGGACCCGGATCTTCATAACGAGAGCGGGGACGATCTATGTAGTTCGGTGAACGGGCGTCTGAATATCCTGGCGCGCGACGGCGGCAGAATCGGGCGATATGACCAGGGCCACCGCACGCAAAACAGATCGGCCGGTTGTCGCGCGTTCGCCAGGGATTTGCAGGGATGGGAGCAGACCATGTCACGGACGGCTGAATCGGGGCTGCAGCATACGACACACCATGGGGTGGTGAGGGCTGTTGAAGCTGCTGCCGCTTTACTACCTCAGCGAAACTAAGAGGCGCGGCGACAGGTTGCTGCTGAATGGGCACCGGCATGGCCTCGGAAATCTGCTCTTGAATGACGTGTCGAAGCACGGGAGCCAACGGGATTGGTCGCTGCAGTTGCTGCTGTTGTGGAAGCTCCTGACGCTGAGCAAACGGCAGGAGAGACAACTGACGGGCCACCTCCTCACGCACAAATTCTTTCATTTGTGCGATAAGGTATGACTGGTCAGGCATGATGTCCAGTGCAGCGAGCGGTTGATTGTACGTCTGAGATGAACGTCGGGTGAGAGCCCGCTGCCTTCTCAACTCGTCGTAGCTGTGGCACAGAGTTACCACTTCAGACACTGTGCCAGGAGACTTCGCAAGAAGCATCTGAAAGACATCGTCGTCGACACCCTTCGTGATGTGCTGTATTTTGGCACTTTCGCTCATTGAGGCATCGGCGCGCCTGCAGAGATCGAGTACGTCCTCAATATAGGCGGTAAATGTTTCATTCGGTTCCTGTGCCCGTGTGCGCAGCCGTTGCTCGGCGCGTAACTTCCGCACGGCAGGGCGACCGAAAACGGCAGATATTGCCTCCTTGAAAGCAGACCAGTTTTCAAATTCCGATTCGTGGTTCGTATACCACAGCTTCGCCACGCCAGCCAAGTAAAAGTTCGCGGTACTCAACTTAGCAGCGTCATCCCACTTGTTGGGTCCACTAACTTTTTCGTAGGACGACAGCCAGTCCTCGACGTCCTGGTCTTCCGTACCCGAAAATACCGGGGGGTCTCGCTGGCGAACGGGGCCGGGACAAACGGCGGCCGGGAGAGGTGGCGGCTGTTGGGCTGCGTCAGCTTGCATGGTCGAGTGCAACGTGCGGGATCGGAGTTCCAGGGTGCCGACGATGTGCGTATCCAGCACGATCCACCAAATGTAAGGAAGTTTATTGAGCGAGTCCAACAAACGGGCGGTAGCTCGGAACAGTGAGCGCGGAGAGCAAGATGGTGGTGTTCGAACGCCGGTCTCGTGCCCTCTGCTCTTGATGATGATTGGTATGCCATTCTCTTCCTTTCTTCATTACAATATATATATATATATATATATATATATATATATATATATATATATATATATATATATTGCTGACAAACCCCAATCCTTTAACACATGACAAAGGGGGAAAGTCGGTCCCTGAACATTGTGTATAATGAATCTCAGTTCGTCCTCGAGGCAAGCTTCATTTTATTTAGGAACTATGCTGAGTCAACAAAAAAAGTCAGTCACTTTAGCATACCCTAAGGAGGATGAAGGCGAAAGCTTACCAGCTCACGAGACATTCAATACATTACTTGACATTTTCATTCTAATGGGTAGTTACTTCCTATTACTTGTTTTCTCCAACCAAAGGTGGTGGGTTCGAGTGATAAAATCATCATCATCATCATCATCATCATCATCAGCAGCAGCAGCAGCAGCAGCAGCAGCAGCAGCAGCAGTAGCAGCAGCAGCAGCCTAGTTACGCCCACTGCAGGGCAAAGGCCTCTCCCATACTTCTCCAACTACCCCGGTCATGTACTAATTGTGGCCATGTTGTCCCTGCAAACGTCTTAATGTCATCCGCCCACCTAACTTTCTGCCGCCCCCTACTACGCTTCCCTTCCCTTTCCTTGGAATCCAGTCCGTAACCCTTAATGAGCATCGGTTATCTTCCCTCCTCATTACATGTCCGGCCCATGCCCATTTCTTTTTCTTGATTTCAACTATAATGTCATTTACCCGCGTTTTTTCCCTCACCCAATCTGCTCTTTTCTTATCCCTTAACGTCACACCTATCATTTTTCTTTCCATAGCTCGTTGCGTCGTCCTGAATTTCAGCAGAACCCTTTTCGTAAGCCTCCAGGTTTCTGCCCCGTAGGTGAGTACTGGTAAGACACAGCTGTTATACACTTTCCTCTTGAGGGATAGTGGCAACCTGCTGTTCATTATTTGAGAATGCCTGCCAAACGCACCCCAGCCCATTCTTATTCTTCTGGTTATTTCAGTCTCATGATCCGGATCCGTGGTCACTACCTGCCCTAAGTAGATGTATTCCCTTACCACTTCCAGTGCCTCGCTGCCTATCGTAAACTGCTGTTCTCTTCCGAGACTGTTAAACATTATTTAGTTTTCTGTAGATTAATTTTCAGACCCACCCTTCTGCTTTGCCTCTCCAGGTCAGTGAGCATGCATTGAAATTTGTCTCCTGAGTTACTAAGCAAGGCAATATCATCAGCGAATCGCAAGTTGCTAAGGTATTCTCCATCAACTTTTATCCCCAATTCTTCCCACTCCAGGTCTCTGAATACCTCCTGTAAACATGCTGTGAATAGCATTGGAGATATCGTACCTCCCTGTCTGATGCCTTTCTTTATTGGGATTTTGTTGCTTTCTTTGTGGAGGATTACGGTGGCTGCGGAACCGCTATAGATATCTTCCAGTATCTTTACATATGCCTCATCTACACCGTGATTCCGTAGTGCCTTCATGACTGCTGAGGTTTCGACTGAATCAAATGCTTTTTCGTAATCAATGAAGGCTATATATAAGGGTTGGTTATATTCCGCACATTTCTCTATCACCTGATTGATAGTGTGAATATGTTCTATTGTTGAGTAGCCTTTACGGAATCCTGCCTGGTCCTTTGGTTGACAGAAGTCTAAGGTATTCCTGAATCTATTTGCGATTACCTTAGGAAAAACTTTGTAGGCAACGGACAGTAAGCTGATCGGTCTATAATTTTTCGAGTCTTTGGCGTCCCCTTTCTTATGGATCAGGATTAGGTTAGCGTTCTTCCAAGATTCCAGTACGTTCGAGGTCATAAGGCATTGTGTATATAGGGCGGCCAATCTTTCTAGGACAATGTTCCCACCATCCTTCAACAAATCTGCTGTTACCTGATCCTCCCCAGCTGCCTTCCCCCTTTGCATAGCTCCAAGGCGTTCTTTACCTCTTCCGGTGTTACTTGTGGGATTTCAAGTTCTTCTAGACTATTCTCTCTCACCTTATCGTCGTGGGTGTTACTGGTACTGTATAAATCTCTATAAAACTCTTCAGCCACTTGAACTATCTCATCCATATTAGTAACGATATTGCCGGCTTTGTCTCTTAACGCACGCATGTGATCCTTGCCTATTCCTAGTTTCTTCCTTACTGCTTTTAGGCTTCCTCCGTTCCTGAGAGCCTGTTCAATCCTATTCATGTTATAGTTCCTTATGTCCGCTGTCTTACGCTTGTTGATTAACTTAGAAAGTTCTGCCAGTTCTCTTCTAGCTGTAGGGTTAGAGGCTTTCATACATTGGCGTTTCTTGATCAGATCTTTCGTCTCCTGCGATAGCTTACTGGTTTCCTGTTTAATGCGCTTACCACCGACTTCTATTGCGCACTCCTTAATGATGCCCATAACATTGTCGTTCATTGCTATAAGACTATGGTCCTCTTCCTGGGTTAAAGCCGAATACCTGGTCTGTAGCTTGATCCGGAATTCCTCTAGCTTCCCTCTTACCGCTAACTCATTGATTGGTTTCTTATGTACCAGTTTCTTCCATTCCCTCCTCAAGTCAAGGCTAATTCGAGTTCTTACCATCCTGTGGTCACTGCAGCGCACCTTGCCGAGCACGTCTACATCTTCTATGATGCCAGGGTACGCGCAGAGTATGAAGTCGATTTCATTTCTAGTCTCACCATTCGGGCTCCTCCACGTCCACTTTCGCATAACCCGCTTGCGGAAAAAGGTATTCATTATTCTGCAAAGTCTACTAATAACTCTCCTCTGCTATTCCTAGAGCCTATGCCATATTCCCCCACTGACTTGTCTCCGGCCTGCTTCTTGCCTACCCTGGCATTGAAATCGCCCACCAGTATACTGTATTTTGTTTTGACTTTACCCATCGCCGATTCCACGTCTTCATAGAAGCTATCGACTTCCTGGTCATCATGACTAGATGTAGGGGCGTAGACCTGTACAACCTTCATTTTGTACCTCTTATTAAGTCTCACAACAAGACATACCACCCTCTCGTTAATGCTATAGAATTCCTGTATGTTACCAGCTATGTTCTTATTAATCAGGAATCCGAGTCCTAGTTCTCGTCTCTCTGCTAAGCCCCGGTAGCACAGGACGTGCCCACTTTTTAGCACTGTATATGCTTCTTTTGGCCTCCTAACTTCACTGAGCCCTATTATATCCCATTTACTGCCCTCTAATTCCTCCAATAGCACTGCTAGACTCGCCTCACTAGATAACGTTCTAGCGTTAAACGTTGCCAGGTTCATATTCCAATGGCGGCCTGTCCTGGCAACTCAATCTTAAATAATTCTGCCTTAATTACCTTCGCGCTAATTGACACTAAACGTCGCGGGTAGGATTCCCACCAAAGGTAGAGGGTTCGAGTTTGTTAACTCTATATTAACTAACCATGCCTTAATTACCTTCGCTTTAATTAACACAAATGATAGTGGGTTTGACTATAGCGGTTTCGACGATAGTGGGTTGGAATCCAACTGAGAGATATGGCCGGTTCGCCCCTATCTCTATGTTGGGTCGTCGGCTCGAGTGCCTTAATCAACTTCGCTTTAATTAACACCAAAGGTCGTAGTTTGACTCGCGACTTTCATTATCTCAATTGTAATCCAACTTGGAGCTATCGCTAGTTGCCGAAACCTGCAAGTGGGTTTGACTACTCCCATATGCCGAGAATTTGACCCCCACTAAGGGTAGTGCGTTCGAGTGCCTTAACTAACTGTGTCTTAATTCGCTTCGCCTTAATTAACACCACAGTTTGCGTTGACGCTTTTCTGCCTCAGCTTAGCGCTTTCTTAGAAAGATATTGATGGATTAATTCGCCCTAATTAACACCAAAGGTTGTCGGTTCGACTCCTGCGAAAGGTCGTGAGTCCTAATTAAATTCCACGTAATTAACACCACAGGTAGCGGTTTCGACTCTCAAGAAAGGTCGAGGGTTCGACTTCAATAAATTTCGGTGCCCTAACGTTGGACATCGGATTTTTTGTTCCATTAACTGTCTAAGGTTTTCGTCTTAATAAAGGCAATAACTGTTTTGTCGCAAAGATGGAAGTGGAACACCTGCTGGCAGCAGCGACGGTAATCTCCCCAAGCAAGCTAAGGCGCTAAAACTTGGCGCCAACCACGTGAATTAGGTAAAACACAAAAATGTCCTCTGGAAAGTTTCACTATATTGGATATTGAATGAGCTTTCTCCAATCGGCAGATGTCCGGGCTTGACTCAGAGCTGTTGAGTGTCACAGATGCATTCACAATATAGGGAAGAGCAACCACTTCCTGGTTAACCTCCCTGCCTTTCATTTATCATTTGTTCTCTCTCTTCGGGTTGGCGAAGGATTACGAAGCCTATTGTGCTAGTTGCCCGGGGCAACATGCGTTGCAACCTAATCTTGGCCCCGTGTCTGCGCTGTGATATTAGCCTTGCGCCCTTTCTCTTCTTCTTCCAACGTGTCCCAGTCTCCGATTCTGTCTGAACGCCTTTCCTGTTACGAATGAGGCTGCAGACAGTTCCTGGCGTAAGCTGTTATTTACCCTATCCGTCCATTACGAATTCCCTGAGGTAGAATGCAAGAGCTCAAAAAGCTTGCGAAGCCTTTGGAGATTGAGTGCCTCCAGTCGACATATCCCCGTCAATAATATACCCGTGGATTTTGTCTGTGGGATTTAGGGATTTGGGGGTTTTCGGCGACTTTCTTGCCCTGCAGGAACCTTTTGGGGGCGCATGTGTTAGTAAACCCTCAACATCATTATCAACGAAACAAATTCGAATATGTGCACACGCCCTAAACAATACAGCATCTAACATTCAGCGTGACCGCAAAAGTATCTGTCAGTGCTTTCTATGTATTTGTTTGTGCGTATATATCTATAGCAAAGTACACGTGTCCTATAACGTTTTCAACGTTGTAAGTACGGCTGTAAAAAGTGGAAATAAATATCTTGGTGGATGTTAGGGCTGTCCCTAGACTCGTGTGTCTTCGATGTGTAATATTTGGTGCCACAAGTTTCGCCTAGTTTCTTGGTGAATGATCGAATGAACGAAATAGAAGCTTTCAAGAATCGGACCTATTAAGCGTTATTTGTGCCAGTAATATGCTTACCTGATAATTCTGCCTTTCTTTAGGTCAGCCTGAGAGCATGCTTATTGTTTCCTAGACAGTATAGCTTCAAGTTACCTAATGCGATGGTGAGTCCAATGTTGGAATGTGAAAAGTGGGAAGAACTTCCGATTTTCTATAACGGCATTCCATCTCAAGATTGCACTTAAAGAAGGACTTCTGATGCGCCCATACAGCTCACTAATGAGCCCTTCAGTATCTCTTTAGAAGTAGTCACTAAGTCTCCAGGAAGTCAGATTTAATGTTAAGTTGAGATAAAACTCGCTTTATTTAACGACAGCCTATACTAAAGTTACCGACACTTGCAGCGTTGGTAACTGTATCCATTGTGTTTGAATGGCGCCGTAATTCGCCATGGAGAAACAACGCACCACCCATTTTTGCTGTTGTTTCTCTCACTTGCAGTCTCTTCGCATAAAATATACAAGAATCCAGACTGAGGACACCAAAAGTTACTGCGTTATAGAAGGTTGTGATGCGAATAGTGAACAGTGTGAATCGTTTTCTGTCAGAAAATGCGCAACGTATTGGGTTACATGTCAACTTCTTTTGAATACTTGATGCAGTTAGGTGGACTAGGAAGTGTTTCAGTACATATCACAGTTGATACGTCATATTAAGGCGGAGTCATTGCTGGCAACTTTTGCAAAGCAAGGTCTGCCTGCTGGCTGCCAGCTGCCATACCCTTGTGTTTATTCTTCAGTACGCAATACCAGGTGAGTATTAGCAGTTTTAAAGACAGTGGAATATATAACTGTGCAATATGTACCAATCATAGATCTCTAATTAAGATAATATTCTATTACATAACCACATGCCAAGCCTGAAACCATTGAAATGGAAGGATGAAGTCGCTATTGCTGCTTCAACATACTCAATATGAAGAGACTGCGAATTCCTGTAATAAAGTAGAGAAAAGTGCACGTTGCTGAGATCGCTTACACTTGAAATACCTCGAGAAAGTGTCTCGAGCAGCCTGTCGCACAGCAATTTTACGTGTATTAGCGGGCTTTTTTCACTCTCCGAAAACCACTTTTGCGCAGCGCGTATATTGAACAACAGCTGCATCGGCAGTTTCTCATGTTGCTCTATAATTTTCTCATTAACACTTTTCATCTAATTGTATTAACTGTGAAGCTGAATAAATGTTTGAGGCTAACTATGTAATGAGATGGAATGCAAAAAAAATTATCTGAGTATCTCTAAGCGACCTCAACCAACATCGCCTTGGTTTAGTCCAGCTAGGTGGCAGTTGCATATTCTAAACTTTTGCCTTAAGTTACTTGAAACACCTTGTATATTGCAGTGATGTCTTGGTTTTGTTACTTCATGTTTGTGTTACTATAAACGAATAATTTTCTATTATAAGTGTTGATGTGTTTGTACAGAACATGCGGTCAGGAATGTCAACTTCAGAGGCAACATTCTAAAGTAACAAATAAAAATTGCATTGTGCTTGAAGTGCTGCTGAAATTCAAGCTCTCTTGATCCCCGTCGGGATGCGAGCACCCCCAACCCCCTCAAAAAAAAAGAACAAGAAAGTAATGTCACGAATTACGGGGAAAGTTCAACGACTTAACAAACTGAGAACAGACAACGGAGTCTTGAAAGTCCGAACTAGCAAAGCATTCTTGCCAACCTGTTATGTCGTAAGTGCAGATATTTTTTTCTGCACTGGCGCTAAGAAACAAAATTTAGCTGACCTAATATACTGTACCGGAAATTTCCACAGCTGTGGCGCAATTTATTTCAGAATTTCTCTGAACCCAGCTGTCGCAAGGCTATTGAAATAAAGCTTGTGGATAGCAAGCTATAAGCTGTATAGAATCAATTTCCGGTATCGTAAGCGTGTTGTGCCAGTGAAGGCTTTTATTGTTTACATTGAGAAGTTCGCCCGCACATGAAATGTTTCACTCGCAGTTGATTAAAACAGATTTCAGTAAATAAGATTCAGCTCTCTATCCACGAAGTATAATTGGGCCTGCAATAAATGCATCATTAGTCTATTTTTACTTCATTAATGAGAACGTGATTTAATAAACGAAAGCACGGAAGTTCCAATCACTTCTGAAGCACCCTCCTGTGAGAAGCGCGGTCAGTGCATAAAATCTTCCGGCACCTCGAGGATCGAGTTTTCTGCAGTAAAAATGCATTGATGGTCAAACGGCACAGTATAGAGTAGCGCCTGAACTTAAGCAAGGAAAAATTGTCACCTTAAACGAAATGTACTTAAATAAGCTATCTGAAACAAATTGCTAGGTGGCCTTGTGCGAAAAGATTAACCTTTTATATTTTCTGGTGGACCACCTCAATGCGTAATTTACAGTGGCAGACATGACACACAATGTTTGTAACTATGGGACCATTTTACTGTAATATTTCGGGGTTGTTGCATGCCCAACTATTCTGCCCATTTATTCAAGATCTTATGAAAATCTTAAATTAGCTATTTACGTGGGTTTTAAATATACTATAAATAAGGTCGCGACATATAGAAGAGAGTGCTTTTTTTCATCTTCAATAACCTTGCCTCCTACGAAACTTGAGGATTAGAGTGACTTTTCTTTGCCGTCTGATATTCGATATTTTAGATTTCCTGAACTTAAGAGCAAGGTTAAACTCGTGACCAACTCCGATTTTCCTATTGAAATATATCTAAAATGCAGAAATTCTTTTGATGAGACAACCGCTAGACAAATTGGAATAAATGTGTTGCACTTGAGAGAGAAAGTCCACTTTAGTCACTTTAGGGAGGAAAATATTGATATAGGGCTCGTGGTTTTTACGAAATTCGCGCAAATTGGCAAAGTCTAAAAGAAAATTGAAGCACGCAGATTACAAATCCGTAACTCTGCATCAGAAACAGCTATCATAGTTGTATAAATTGACCTGTTAGAGAACTTAAAGTGGGAAATTATTTATACGAATTTACAACTTGCATGCCCGGAATTCGAAACGCCTGATCTTTATCGCGCAGTACACAGGAACGACTTGTTAGGCTTTCATTATTCTTCACGGGATTCCATAACGCCACTTACTTCGCGGAATTAAATTTTCAGTCTTTCTTGAGGCATTCGGCGAATGAGTTAATCCATAAAAAATAAAGGTTTGCTAACATCACTTCTCAGCAAGAAGAGCAAGATAACCTTAATAAAAAAAACCATCAACAGGAATAAATAGAAGGCGCTCTTCAGCGCGTTCTGGATGAACTATAAGAGTCTGCATTTACTTTCCTTCTCACCTGTTCTGTTCCGGTGAAGCGAACTTCAGAAAAGCTCATTTTTAATGGTAATAGCCTGAGAATGTGTGCAGTCATGGGGAACTAGCGTACCCAAATTACGTGCGACGCCGCAGATGTGGCCCGAGGTTATCAATCGATCGTAATCCGGTCGTCATCACACCGACATGACGCGCAATATGCAAAAAACAAAGTTATATTGAAAAGAGTATATAAAAAATAAAATATAATAAACTGCATGGAAGGAAGAAGAAGCCGGGTAGTACGGTCGTGCCCACATCGGCTCCTGCTTTCTTCGATATTTTCGGTGAGCAATTCATCTCCATCTCGATGATTTCTGAATCAGCGGATGCATAAGGAAAAGAGGAACCCACGGATACCAACTTTTCAACGGTGGGTGGCCTTTTCGTCGGTTTTTCGTGCTGCTTCTCTTCCATGACGCCGCGCTCCCCTCAGTCTGACGGCAAGGCCTAACCAGCGTTCGCCGGGCAGCGTTCGTCCCGCCTCGTCATGACAGAGGGAATGGTTGCTGTTATGGAAGGAGAAGGTCTTCCTCCGGAAGAATTTGGTGCGGAGTACGGCTGGCGCTGCGCCGCTGTCAAGAAAAACGCCCTGCGTGTCGGTCGTCGCGACAGCACCCGTGAAGCGGCAAGCATTGAGGGGCACCGTGAGCGTCTCAATGGTAGCAGGAAGCCCATTAGCCTAAAGCACAGGAACATCAAATCGTCGCGAATGCCTCAGCTCCCGAAGGAACACTGGAAGATTATCGCCCGCCCCAGGGGTGGTCTGGATATTCAGAAAACGGGCTCCGCAAGGCTTGGTCGGGCCGTCGCCACCACGGCAGGACTCACGTCCGAGCAAGCTAGCCACGACATGGTCTGCCCCAACGCAACACAAAATATTATCGTCCTCAGCACCGCGTCTCGCGATAACGCAGATGCTTATCTAAATATGAATTGCATCACCCTGGGAATCAAACAATACGAACTCAGCACTTACGAAGTCGCGCCGCACGCCACGTGCACGGGCGCCATACGTCAAATTGATGTGTCGGAGAGCCAGGCCAACCTGGACAGAAGCATCCTCAACGAGAGAAATCCCTTAGCGCTGGGAGCCAAGCGAATCAAGAATAGCGAAACAGTAATCATCGTTTTCCACGGCTACAAGGTACCCAACTTCGTTTTCTACGGCTCGGCGCTAGTCAAGTGCTCCTTGTACCTCAGGCAGCACGACTGCTGCTATGCCTGCGTTAGACTAGGCCACAGAGCCGACGTCTGCCCAACGCCGGAGCACAAACTATGCAGGAAATGTGGGGCCAACAACCCTGACGACAACTACACCTGCTCGCCTACTTGCGGCCTCTGCGGGGGCACGCACGCCACAGTGGACAAGATTTGTAAGCGACGATTCCAACTCCCGTACATAGTTCGACGGAGGAGAAGGGAAAGAAATGCGGAATCCAGGAATCGAGACCCGTCACCAGCACAGACATGCGCCTGGAGCAAACCGGCTAGATCTTCGAGCCGGCGCTCCCGCTCGAGAAGCCACTCGAGGTCCAAGAGCCGTTCCCGGTCCAGGATCAGGAGCCGTTCCAGGTCCACGTCCCGGGGCCTTGTTTCCCAGGAGCCAGCCGGTCCTGGGAAACAAGGCGCCACCTGGGCAGACAGGGTGCGGAGGGGAGCGAGAACTGCCGAAAAGGTAACGGGGGGTGCGGCGCCAGAGCATGGTTCCTCTGAAATAGCTCAGCTTAGGAAAGAAAATGCCGAGATGCGCAGCATAATCGAGTTAATGCGAGCCGTAATAGCAGAGCTCAGCAAGGCTAATCAACCTCACCACGTTCCAGTCCCTAGTTCAACCCCATCAGGGACCCCCTCGGCAACCCCCTCTCCCCATCCCCCTCGGGGACCTCAACCCGTTCCAGTCCCAAGTTCATCCCCCTCGGGGACCCCCTCGGCAACCCCCTCTCCCCATCCATCTCGGAGACCTCAACCCGTTTCAGTCCCAAGTTCATCCCCCTCGGGGACCCCCTCGCCCCAAACAGCAGACGTTCCCATGGTCGTGGATGCAAGCCACTCGGGCAACCCAGCCAAACGAAAGGCCGTTCTCAGCATTCCCGATAATGTACAGGCTAAAGCGAAGTCCCAAGTCAGAGAAATGTTGAATTCCATCTGCTTCGAGATCAAGAAGATTAACGATCAGCGACTCTTGGTCGTGGATCAGAAGTTAGACGCGCAAAACGTCAAAATTCAATGCTTAGAAAACAGAATGCCAGAGATAGAGTCCAAAGTGCAGGAAATGGACATCAGGACGTCGACCCACGTACGTCTCGTTTACTTCCCGGATGCCGCGTCGGTACCTACGCCGCCACCACTGCACATTCCCGGACCGATTAATAGAACCATCTCCCTCGAGACCCTAGTAGCAACGCCGGAAGATGCTTTATACAGCAAGGATGGGGCCACAAACCCAATTTAGGATTTGGCAGTGGAAGTGCAGGGGACTCCACCATAAAAGATGCATCCTGCAGCAGTTTGTTCGCACTGAAAAAGAAAAGCCACATGTTATATTATTGCAAGAAACGATGACTGACCAGGTTTCACTCCAGGGATACAAAGCTCTTGCTCTCCGTGGGGACAGCAGAGGAATCTGCACATTAGTCTGCAACAAGTTCACTTTCGTCGCACACGATCTAGGGGTCCGGCCTAGCAAGACGGATACTTTCCTAGTATAAGTCACCCCAAGTCAATCCAACATCTCCAGCATTCTTATACTTAACGTATATAGTAGCCCGAGCGATCACAGACAACGTTTCAAAACTATCATCACTAGGGCAACGAAACTCGCCGGAA
The DNA here is from genome assembly GCF_023375885.2 of Dermacentor andersoni. Classification (NCBI taxonomy): domain Eukaryota; kingdom Metazoa; phylum Arthropoda; class Arachnida; order Ixodida; family Ixodidae; genus Dermacentor; species Dermacentor andersoni. The sequence continues at coordinate 14,863,419 of NC_092822.1, read as the reverse complement.
ACTCTCCACTGGTTGTGGCGGGCGATTTCAACGCCCCCTTTCACACGTGGAACTACACGTACGACACGGTCAAGGGCAGAAGCCTGTGGCAGGAGGCGGCAGATGCGGGACTCTCTATTGACGGACCCAGCCTTTCCCACCAGACGTGGCACCTCCTCGACCAGGGACTCTGTCCCAGATCTCGCCTTTGGTAAGAACGCTGGCTCAGCCGTGTGGTTGAATCTGTTCATAGACTTCGGTAACGATCACTACATCACGGTCACCAGCTTGCAAGTGGAGCAGAAAAGAAAGAAGGCCTTCTCTGTACCTAACTGGCACAAATTCCGTGAGGTTCGCAAGGCCCGCGCCGCCCGTGGAGAAAAGCCGGAGAGTCTCGTCCACTGGTGCGCAATAATTCTGCAAGATGTCTGCTCCACAGACAGACAAAATGGATAGCAGGCTAGCACACCTTCTCGAGGTCAAGCAATCACTTCTCGAGAGGTGGAAAAGCCAACGCTTAAATCGCAAGCTCAGGAAAAAGATATCCGAGATCAACAAGCAGATCGACGAGCATTGCCAAGCCCTGTGTAGGCAGCAATGGGACGAAATGTGCAATTCAATCGACGGGCAGATGCGCACGGGAGGCAAGTGGAATCTTCTCAAACACTTGCTCGACGACTCCGGCACCAAGTCAAACCAGAGAAGTGTCCTCGCTAAAGCGCTTCACGAAGGCAAGAAGTCGTCTTCGGAAAAGGATGTGCTGGAGATGCTAGCTAAGAAGTACCTGCCGCTCAAAACTGTGGCCGATGAGTTGGCATACCCAGTATACAAAGGGAAGCCGAACTCCACGCTGGACGAGCCTTTCAAGGTGAGTGAAATCCGTCGCGCCAAAATATCAGTAAGCTAGTGTGTTTGCATTGCGCCCTCATCGCAATGCTAGACCGCCGCACGAAGAGAAACCCGCGACCTTATGCTCTGAAACAGAATACCTTAGCCATTTAACTACAGCATCAGGTTTAATTGTAGAAATATTTCACGCAGAAAGCATTGAAGGTGACTACGTAGGCAGATAGTCAGGCTTTCTTTTGACGGTAGTTTACCACACTGATTACCTGTAGATGATGTCCTCTTTCTGTGGCATATTAGGCAGTGTAGCGTTGCCTTCCTTTATCGTCTCGTGAATGACAGAAACTGCTGCGCGCGCGTTCGGCTGCGACGGAGAGCAACGATGTCCCTACTGGCGCAGCTAATCCAACACCACCTAGATAGCACAAGGCCTTTTCACTCCGATCCAACAAGAATTTTTGTCGTTTTTGTTGAGTAGATTGCTTTCTCTTATATGAACGGCGTATCTGTTGTTGCTTTTATTATTGTGCTGTAACCAACTCCTTCCCAAGACCTAAAAATCAAGTTGACACTACTGAAGTAAAGAAAAATCAGCGCTGTCGTCAGCGCTTTCTCTGTTCACACTTTGGTGGTTAGCCTTCTTCTTTGGCTAAACAACTCATGTTTCCTACACACGCAATACGTGTGAGCGTTCGTATCTAAATTTCTGGAAAGTGATTCGGGGATTTGTGAGCTGATTACTCACGAGCAAAATCTGAAAATATGCAATTTACCGAACCACACACTCTGATATCATACGAATGTCATCATACGAACTGCGTTAAGTTTCTTTTTTTTTAAATGTTGCGCTAGATAGGATACACGCATTGCCTTTAATAAATCGAAGCAAACTGCTTGTTACCAGAGCATATTAACCACGCCGGTTAAGCTGTTCTACAAGGTCTATCTTTAATGCAGATGAAAAGATCTCATTGAAAATTGATACCAGAAATAGCGACGTAAATAAATTAAAATTTCAACGCATATCTCAGTTTTCTTCAACAGGAGTATTTTGTGTATCGTAGAATATTAACGTGCACAGTGCGTGAGCTTGACAATGATAAAGTGAGCAGCTTATGAAGATGAAATCACCTCAGTTGCAGGAACGAAGCATTATCAGCTTGCCAGAGCTTAAAGGCGCATAAGGCGCAATAGCTGATGGTAACAAAATGAAAGCCCCGCAGGAAGTAGTCGAAACTCAGCAAATGATCATGATAAGCAATCGCAAGTCCAAATTTGTAACCCACTAGCATCTGCCTCGACATTAAGCCCATATTCGGGCCCCACTAGTATTGCGGCTAGCGAGTGCAGCATTTGAAAATTGCTCCCCAGCGGAGGACGTATTCCATACCGCAATTTGAATAGAGAGAGAGCTTAATTGGTCAAGAAGAAACAGGTCAACCTAGAGGCAGTAAGGGTATAAGCAAACAAATTCAGGGTGGCACTTGAAACAAATATGCTGCCTTAGAACAGAGAGATGATGATGACATAGAGCTAATGAATGAAATCGTAACTAGTTTGGCTTCAGAGGTAGCAATTGAAGTGGGAGGCAAGGCACCAAGGCAACCAGAAGGTAAGTTCTTCCAAGTAACAAAGGACCTAATAAAAAACGACAAAATATGAAAGTGTCCAACTAAAGATATAGCATAGAATTCGCGGAACTGTCAAAACTGATCAACAAGGCGAAAATAAGGGATATTCGAAACTATAACGTGAGAAAGACTGAAGAAGCCGTAAAAAATTGACGCAGCCTGAAATCGCTAAGAAACAAACTTGGCATAGGACAAACCAAGATGTATGCACTGAAAGATAAGCCGGGTAACATCATCAGCAGTCTCAAATATATAGTAAAAACAGCGGAAGAATTCTATAATGTCATGTACAGTACCCAGTAGAGTCAGGATACCTCAATTAGAAGCAGTAATGAACAGGATCCAGCATCTCCTTCTATACCTAGCGATGAGGTCAGAAGGGCCTTGCAAGACATGAAACGAGGAAGAGCGGCCGGATAAGAAGGAATAACAGTCGATTTAATCAAAGATGGAGGAGACATAATGCTTGAAAAACTGGCGGCTCTCTATACGAGGTGTCTATCGACTGCAAGGGTCCCAGAAAACTGAAAGAATGCAATCATTATACTAATTCACAAAAAGGGGGACATTAAAGAATTGAAAAATTATAGGCCCATTAGCTTACTCCCAGTATTATGTAAAAGATTTACCAAAATCATCTCCAGTAGAATAAGGGCAACACTGGACTTAAGTCTACCAAGGGAACGCGCTGGCTTCAGGAAGGGATACTCTACAATGGATCACATCCATGTCATCAATCAGGTTACCGAGAAATCCGCAGAGTACAATAAGCCTCTCTATGTGGCTTTCATAGATTACAAAAATGCATTTGACACAGTAGAGATATAAGCAGTCATAGAGGCCTTACGTAATCAAGGAGTACAGAACGCTTACGTAAATACCTTGAAAATATCTGCAGAAGTTCTACAGCTACCCTAATTCTACACAAGAAAAGCAGGAATATACCTACAGAGAAAGGGGTCAGACAGGCAGACACAATCTCTCCAATGCTATTCATTGCGTGCTTGGAAGAAATATTCAAGCTATTAAAATGTGAAGGCTTAGGAGTAAAGATCGACGGCGAATATCTCAGCAACCTTCGGTTTGCCGACGACATTGTTCTATTCAGCAAAAATGCAGACGAGTTACAACAAATGATTGAGGACCTTAACAGAGAGAGTGTAAGAGTGGGGTTGAATATAAATAGGCAGAAGATAAAGATAATAATGAACATTCTAGCAAAGCAACAAGAGTGCAGGATCGCCAGTCGGCCTGTAGAGTCTTTGAAGGAGTACATTTACCTAGGTCAATTAATCACAGGGCACCCTGATCATGAGAAGGAAATTCAGGGAAGAATATAAATGGGTTGCATCGCATACGGCAGACATTGCCAGCTCCTGACTGGAAGCTTACCATTATTATTGAAAAGAAAGGTGTACAATCAGTGCATTTTACCAGTGCTGACATATGGGGCGGAGACTTGGAAATTGGCAAAGAAGATTGAGAAAAAGTTAAGGACCACGCAAAGAGCGATGGAACGAAGATTCCTAGGCATAACGTTGAGAGACAGAAAGAGAACAGCTTGGATCAAAGAGCAAACGGGTATAGACGATATTCTAACTGACATCAAGAGGAAAAATTGGAGCTGGGCAGGTCATGTAATGCACACGTTACATAACCGTTAGACCAATAGGGTTACAGAATGGGTACCAAGAGAAGGAAAACGCAATCGAGGACGACAAAAGACTAGGTGGAGCGATGAAATTAGGAAATTCGCGGGCGCTAGGTGGAATCGGTTGGCGCAGGACAGGGGTAATTGTAGATTGGAGGGAGAGGCCTTCTTCCTGCAGTGGACATAAAACAGGCTGCTGCTGCTTATGATGATGAGGATGGTGAAGAGGATGATTACAGTGGATTGCTATGTGTAGCCGAAGATGGCGGCGGTCGAGTTCTAGTGGAAGTTGTGCACGAGCATTCGTGCATATGCCGCATTTCACGACACTGCAGCTGGTCGATAAAAGCACACGACCTTGATCTTGTTGAAGCCTCATGGCCGGCACGTAAATGCAAACACAGCGTCTATTCATGAATCATCGCCCGTAGAGCACTGAATGGAGCGGCCTGACCAATCCATCTGCCGAAAGAGCACAAAGCCCGCCTAGAAACGGCATACGATATCGCTATTGGGAGAGCCTTTTGACGTGACGAAGAGCACGTTCAGGCGCTCGAGGTGCCAGAGAACGCGCGTGAGCGTCCATTGACGTATGCCCAAATTTGAAATTACGGTTTCATTTTCAGGCGCAGGCGAAAAGCCATTATGTTCTGGCTCAACTTTCTTGGTTACTCATTTTCTCTCTATCTCTTTCTCTCTCTCTCTCCAGGTCAGTCTCCTTGTCCGTGACTTTATTGTTAACTGCGCAAGGCCTGACACAGACTCCAGAGACCATATAAGGAAGAAGAATGCGATTTCTAAGAGCTCAAGAGCCCGAACAATCCAGTATATCAAAGCAATGTGCTGAGATTCCTTTTCCGTTAGTTATCGGGCTCAAATGTTATCGTTTTACAATTTCTTTCAGACAAAGAATTAGGAAGGATGGCAAAATCATGCAACAAAGAACTACTGCTGATTCAGACGATCAGTGAATGCTAGCTAGACACGTCGACATTTTCCCGCTTCTTCTTTTTTTCAAGGTAGTCAATTCTTTATTCAAGAAACTGATATAATGAGCACACCTGACATACCGACCCGCTTCAGCTTCAGCTCTGGAGCTCCTATATAAGTACATGTAAAAGGAGAATTCGTTTTTCTCATCAACCACTTGGCCAAATTTGACAAGGTTTGTTACATATAAAAGAAAAACTTAAAATATAATGACCGCAGGTTTCCGACTTTTGATTTACTTTGTCAATATTTTATTAAAAATTGACGAAAATATAAAATTTTCGGAAAACGAAACTATCAAGTTTACAACTCTGTAACTCAGCAACGAAAATTGATAATACGATTCCGTGAATTGCATCTAACAGGACATCTAAAGCGGAGAAAATAGAAGCTTTACACATGAATCTAATACAATTTAGTATGGAAATACGGCTTTTGCAGAACCCTTGTACACAACAGAACCAATTCACCTAAGATACAAATTGACATATCAAATTTGTTCGCTTTGACTGTTATAGTAGATGCCGTTTACAGAACCGCGAGGTCTGTTTTTATGCAGAGCTATGAATCTGTAAACTTCGTGCTTCTAGTTTTTCCAAACTCTCATATCTTTGAAAATCTTGTTTACAAAATTCCGGCCTAAATCCTAATTCCGCTTCCAAAAGTCACTAGAATTTAACTTTCTCTCTCAAATGCAATACATTTTATTAAAATCGGTCCAGGGGTTATCTCAGACAAACGTTTTTGCATTTTACATGCATTTGAATAAGCCGTGTTAGAGTTGGGCCAGAGCTTAAGCTTCCTCTTAACTGAAGGAGCCTTAAATCTATATATGGCCTTTGAAATAAATATGGCTTCTAGCGATAGTCCTAAAAGTATTCAGTTGAAATTTTATTTTTTACTCTGCCAAATCCTTCCGGACAGTCAAGGAGACTGTTCCCAACGCCATGAAGTTGGTCGTTCTGTTTTGGCTGAGTTAAAATGAGTCTTCTCTTTGTCGTAGCTCGGTCTTCAATTTGCAGAGGAATTTTTGTAACCCCTGTCTACCCGAGTATGCCTTATCGAGGGAAGCGACAAATAATTTGGGCCGACAAACACAAATGAAAAAAAAATATAGATATAAAAGTGGAGGCATAGTAGCAGAAAGACCACTTTACTCAGACGCTAAATGAAACAAGTGGTTTCATGTGAGCTCTCCTGTCACAATATTCACGTATTCAGTAGGGCATGCTGAGGGGGGGGGGGAGTTTGTTTCTCCATATATTTTAGGATGGCTGATGTAGCAGCCATTATTTCTAATTGCGCTAAATTGGGACATCATAGAAGAAAATTGCAATTTATTACAGATGAATGGCAGTGAAGGAGAGATTGAAAAAGAAAGCAAAGGAATGACATGGAGGTAGTGAATGAAATTTCACTGGAAGGGAAGCTGATGGTCACCCGCAGTGCGCGTGTCACCAGTGACCATGAATGGCGCTGGCTAAGACTCTCATGGCTACATCTCGTACACATATAAAAATAGCCAGGCATGTGCAAGTGGGAACATCCGCCGTAACACAATCGATGGGGCACTACCTAGTCATGGCACCACCTAGTCTTCTGCCACCCTCTACTCCGCTTTCCTTCTCTTCGTATCCATTCTATCCTCTATTACATCATCATCTATCCTCTATGACATCATCATAATCTTCTCGCTGTTGTAAGGCTGCATATTTGTTTGCTAGTACCAGCCTAAATTTGTCTGCTTTTACCCTTACTGCCCCTAAGCTTACCTGTTTTCTCTTCACCAATTTAGCTCTTTCTCTGTTCAAATCGAGGTGAATCCTAGCCCTCATTAATCTATGATCAATGCACTTGATCTATGGTATGCTGGAATCGGCAGAAAATATGAAATCAATTTCATTTCTTGTTTCACCATTAGGGCTTTTCCAGGTCCACTTTCTGTTGGTATACGTTTCCTGAAAAAGGTGTTCATTCTTCTCAGCTTATTGCTTTCTGCGAATTTTACTAGCATCTCTCCTCTAGCGTTTCTACAATCGACGCCGTAGTTGCCGATTGCCGGTTCACCCGCCTGCTTTTTCCCCACATTTTCATTGAAATCACCCATTACTACTGTATATCGAGCTTGCAGTTTTCTCATCGCTAATTCAACATCTTCATAAAACTGATCTACTTCCTCATCGTCGTGTGCGGATGCTGGAGCGCAGGCTTCTACTACCTTTTATCTACACATCTTATTAAGATTGATTACGACTCACATAATATTCCTGGAATCCTCGTCTGCTTCTCGAATCAATCGACTAGGGATCAACGGCTCTATAAAAGTAAGGATTTGCAACTGTTAAGAACGGCGCGTACATGATGGAAACCTAACTACACAAAACAGGGCCCTAGTGAAGTTGGCTAAGCGGTTCACTGTAAAAATTGGAAGTATAATCTAGCAAGAGCAGCCAAAGCAGGAACCCGAGAGCCCCTGTACACTGTTACGTTTCGCCTACAACGCGCGGTAATGCCGGCGCGGATGCAACGGACGCCGGGGCTTTGTTCAAAGCGGCGGACATTTTGGCCCGTCCGACGCCGCCGCAACGCCTACCCGCCAAGCGTGTCCAGGCGTGTTTCAGTGCCACGTGTCTTCGTGTGTGTGTGTGTGTGTGTGCCCACGCTTGTCAAAGCGCGGCATCAGGGGAGCGGAGCTCCCCAAGTGAAGGTTGGCGATGCGTCACTACACTCGGTTCAGCAGGTCTCTCGGCTCGACAGTTCGCGCCGTCGTGGGGTCATGCTCCGCCGTCCCGTGACCTTCATCCCGTGACCTTCATCCCGTGACCTTCTCTTTTGGACCGCGACGCCGAGGGTATAAGAGCAGCTGCCCCCGGACGCCAGGAGAGAGGCTCCGATTTGTACTGTTGAGTTACGTGCTCTCCCGTCTCTCCACTTCGGTCGACCTGACCGGCCGCTCTTTTGCTATGTTAGAATAAACAAGTTGTTCTGTTACCAGTCTTCTCTTGCTTTGCCGGGACCTTCGGATGCTTCCAGTGCCCCAGGCCGCCAGGCCAACGCTACCCTTGGGGCTTGCGACCCATTGGCAATAACGGGCGTCAGCACCGAGACCCCAACAACTCGTGCCAGCGGTGCGATTCCAACAACACCAAACCTCCAGCTCATCAACTACAACAAACTGGTCAAAAAGTTACGAATAGTACAACTATGCAGCTTGGAAGAAAGAAATAACTGAATTTTTTATGCCACCTGTCTCCACATTATAGATAGGTATGACATCGACATGCCGTTTATCATTTCAAGGCAACTAATGGGACCAGTAAGAAAGGATATATGGTAAAACAGAGAGGTCAACCTTAAGTAGTTCTGGTTGGTTATCGCGTGCAGGTGCGCAAAACAGCTGGGTACAGTCGCATAAATTGATGACAAGCGAGACCGGTTCTGTGATGGCAGATGATTAGCTACAAACTACTTCTGGGGCCTTACTGCAAAAAACAAAAATGCGTGTCCGAGCTCCAAAGCTGTTAAAACGTGGCCACATGCCGCACTAACTAGCGATAAAGTTAGAAGGGCCTTGCAAGACATGAAACGGAGAAAAGCTGCAGGAGGAGATGGAATAACAGTAAATTTAATCAACGATGGAGGAGACCTAATGCTTGGAAAACTGGCGGCTCTCTATACGAACTGTCTATCAACTTCAAGGGTCCCAGAGAACTGGAAGAATGCAGACATATTAATCGACAAAAAGGGAGATGGTAAAGAATGGAAAAATTTTAGGACCGTTAGCTTACTACCACTATTATATAAAATATTCACAAAGATAATCTCGAATAGAATAAGGGCAACATTGGACTTCAGTCAACCAGGGGAACAGGCTGGTTTCAGGAAGGGATACTCTACAATGTATCACATCCATGCCATCAATAAGGTAAGAAATGCGCAGAGCACAATCAGCCTCTCTATATGGCTTTCATAGATTACGAAAAGGAATTTGATTCAGTAGAGATACCAGCAGGCATAGAGGCATTACGTAATGAAGGAGTACAGGAGGCTTAGGTAAATGGAAAATATCTACAGAATTTCCACAGCAACCTTAATTCTACACAAGAAAAGCAGGAATACACCTATAGAGAAACGGGTCAGACAGGGAGACACAATCTCTACAATGCTATTTGCTGTGTGCTTGGAAGAAATATTCAAGCTATTAAACTGGGAAGGCTTTGGAGTAAACATCGACGGCGAATATCTCAGCAACCTTCGATTTGCAGACGACATTGTCATGTTCAGCAACACTGGGGACGTGTTACAACAGATTGAGGACCTAACAGAGATAGTCTAAGAGTGAGGTTGAAGATTATTATGCAGAAAACAAAGATAATGATCAATAGCCGGGCAAGGGAACAAGATTTCTGGATCGCCAGTCAGCCTCCAGAGTCTGTGAAGGAGTACGTTTACCTACATCAATTACTCACAGTGGACCCTGACCATGAGAAGGAAATTCACAGAAGAATAAAAATGGGTTAGAGTGCATACGGCAAACATACTCAGATCCTTACTGGAAGCTTACCATTATCATTAAAAATAAAGGTGTACAATCAGTGCATTTTACCAGTGCTGACATGTGGGGCAAAGACTTGGAGGCAGGCAAAGAAGCTTGAGAACAAGTTAAGATCCACGCAAAGAGCGTTGGAACGAAGATTGCTAGGCATAAAGTTAGGAGACAGACAGAGAGTGGTTCGGATCAGAAAGCAGACGGGTATATACGATATTCTTATTGACATCAAGAGAAAGAAATGTGGCTGGGCAGGAGATGTATTGCTCAGGTTAAACAACCAATGGATCATTAGGATTACAGAATGGGTGCCATGAGAAGGGAAGTGCAGTCGAGGATGGCAGAATACTAAGTGGGGTGAATCATTCCTTTAAATAACTTTATTCAGTGCACTGTGATTTGGTGGGGTGGGCCTGGACTCCGCCTAGGTTTCGGCGAAAGGTTGTTGGCCTTTGGCGGCTTCCTCGGCTCCCTGGACGGCCCAGAGTTGGTGCTGCAGGTACGAGCTGAGCAACGCAGACTCCCAGCGCGCGGTGGCTGTCGCTGTTTGAGGCTGCATCACCGTTATCCTGTATTACAGCCGCACGTTACCATAGGGTATGCCCCAGGGTGGCTCTAGAGTTGCAATGTCTGCACTTGTCCGTTGGGTATAAGTCTGAGTATATTAGGTGCATAACAGTTGGACACGGATAGGATCTGGTCTGTAACTTCCGCCATTCTACAGACTGGGTTTTGCTTAAATTTGGGTGCGGCGGCGGGAATGTACGCTTCTGCAATCTATGGTGTGATGAAATTAAGAAATTCGCAGGTGCTAGTTGGAATCGGTTAGCGCAGGACAGGGGAAATCGGAGACCGCAGAAAGAGGCCTTCGTCCTACAGTGGACATAAATAGGCTGATGATGAGGATGACGTGCTGCAACAGCTGCCTGAGACTGTGCATATACTTTGTTATTCAGGTGTGGTAATGATCTCTGCACGCCGTTTCTCATGGTCGTCACACTTCATTCTCCCAAGCATAATCTTTGAATTTAAGAGCTGAAAGATGTTCATGAACCGCCGTCATGTGCAAAAGAACTATCTTTTTCTGTTTTATGAAAGCTTCAATAAATCTAAAAATGGTAGAGATACCCATCTTTGAAGGACCTGAGGCTTTACCGCGCTTTTCTAGCACGTTAAATGATGACACCTAGCAAGAATGAATGTCGGCAGACCTTAATAATGCATTTTATTTTTACACTGAAGTTACCCCCATTATTGTGAAGTGATGACAAAACAAAATTTGATAACGTCGTGTCGCAATTTGGTGCAGTACGATGACGTTGCTCATAGTAACACAAACAAGAGTGTTGTGCGTGCTTGCTTTGGCTGCAATCGACCGTGGTAGGCGTGCCAATCGCAGAAAAAAATAGAGCCAATGTATTATGGCGTCATGTTGCACCCACCTTCTAGGTACCGGAATCGATACCTATAGAAAAAAGTGTTATGGTGAATTATTTGAGGTGCTACAACCCGTCACTGCGCCTTAACCACTATGGCGTTGCGCTGCTAAGCTCGAAATAATTGGTTCGATCGTAGTAATGCTGGCCGCATTTTGATGGGGTCGAAATAAAATAACCCTCGTATACCTATAGATTGAGGTGCACGTTAAAGAACCTCCGGTGGTCAAAATTAATCCTGAGTCCTCCGCTAAGGCATGGTTCGAAACGAGATCATGGTTTTGGCTCATAAAACACAAGAATTTACACATTTTTTCAGTTTGTCGAGGGTGCTATCAAGCTTGTCAGCATCTATTTCTATATCGCGTTTCACGACTTCGTAGTTTCAGCTAAGCAAAAATATGCCAAGAGGTAAACTTCATCCTAGTATACTCTTTTACACCGACATAACTACGCAGAAGAAACCCCGCACTTAAATATCACAACCGCTTCCACAAGACCAGGTTTTTATGTTTTTACTTCTCGCATAACTTATCGTGTAGTACGGAGTTATTGAACAGTTATTTCTGATTTACACAATAGCCAAGGTGTGAGGAATCACTGAATTCAAATGTGAAGGTGAAACTTAAATGGATACTGAGGCTTTCTTTGCCTGCCAGTCATGAAAGATCTGCAGACCAATGAATCATTGATGCCTACGATTCGAGAGGCAACTACGCATTCTGATATAAAGGGGGCCAAACGACACGGCAGCATTAGGTAGATGGCTTACGTATGAGCAAGTGAACTGCTATGCACATCCGGTAGTACAAGCCGACAATAGGAATAACAGTAGGCATCGCGTAACCATTTAACCTTAAGCCCTAATGATCTGTGTGGGCCCACTTGGAATAATAAATGTGCAGAAAGAAAACGCTGAAATTGATCATGGTTCTCCCACTATCCCATCAATTTAAACGCCAAAGATATCCTTGCTCATCAGCGTGGAGTCTGCTGAAAATACCCCCCACCTCACCCTTAACTTAGCGGGGAAGAGGCCGCGGATTGCCGCAAAATTCAGACTGGGGTATTCCGGGATCTAAAATTGTTAAACGCCATGTATCCTACTCGCTATAGTGCCAACTGCCCTTGGTGCGGTTGCATACCCATCCTAATAAATGCAACCTTGGAGTGCACAAGGCACCCTCATAGGTGAAGTAGCACTAACACAATGGAGCAGTGGGAGGCGCAGCTCTTCCATTATGATTAGGCAGGACAAAAGTCTTTCAATAGCCAGGTCAGGCAGGCGACAGAGGCCAGTGGGGCCCTGGACTGGGGGGCTCTGACTACCCCTCCTTAATATCTTTTATTGTCAAAGTTTCTATACCCCACCGTATCACTTTCCAGACTATTTTTGGAGCATAAGAGCCAAATGTATCTTTCAAGAGCTACGGAACTCGGATGAGCATTACTCCCTTTATGCGCCCTCGCACTAACGTATGCATACCGGAGCTGCACAGCAGACAGATTCCACAAGGCGTTGGTATCGTCGGAAGTAGCTCAGGAATTTTCCAGGGCTCGTCTCTGCAAACGTCATCAATCGTTAGCTCTGATAAATGCTGACGGCGGCGCTTTTTGATGCTGCCGACTAATGAGGTTCCTAGTGCTTCGCTGAAAAGCATCACTGCATGCATTTGCAAGCCTATGTTTGTTCTTGCGAAAGAAAACAGTGCGTCCTCGCGCAAGCGAGTCCTTGTGTGAACTTGCCCATTATGAACTCCAGTGACGGTAAACATAATATACTAAATAACGTGCGAGTATGTAGTGCGAGGATAGCACGGTGGAAGACTTCACTTTGGGTCGAACGCAGGCTAGGAATACTTTGCTAAGCTGCTGTTGCCGGAAGCCAGTAAGTAAGTAACGCTCGCATGGGCAAATGATCGCAGACTGCGGCGACAGCTATAACTTTTTGCCACAACCTTCCTGAGAGGCATGCGGGCCTTAAACCTTCAACAGTGACTGTGTCTAGCTTGCTCCTTAATCTTACTTTGCGCTTATCGTAATGGTGTTGTAACAGCAATACTACTATTACTTCTGCCAAACTATAATAACAATATAAGAATGACAAGAAAGAAAATATTATCCCGCTGCCCTTCTGACAACACCAAGCTTGTCCAGTGCTTTAGCGGAAGGCTTAGACCACGTCGGTCGTCCTTGTTTGCTTTAGACTATATGGAAAGCTGGCCAACTTTGCCAACGCACCTTAGTTGCAATCACGTAGACACCGGAAAGTTTCCGCGGTTCAGAGACAGTTCCCTATAAAATATATGCAATAAAGGTAGTTATGCTATAGATGCAAACCTTTGTTTGGAATAGTCTGAAGGTACACTGACAAAGTATCTGTGATCACTTCAGCAGATTCACACTCAAGAATTCGGAAGTTGATACCAGTTTTTTTTTTCAATATAAAGAGAGGTGCCGTTGATTGCGCTTAATATGGAACTTAAGAAACAAGTGAAACTAATGAATCTGTGGAAAATAAAGTGATCAAAGACATCAGTGTCGTCTGTGCGGTTTGGCTCGCACAAACGAGCGTCCAGTACTTAACTCTGCAAGCACGCTGTATTTTACTACCTCACTGATTCTCAAATATGGTTTTAACTCTACGGTTAGAATTTCTATACAACTTTCCTCAGTTCTACGAGAATTATTCCGAAATATGGGCTTCGCACCAACGAAAAAGAAAGGATGACGTTGTTCCTCAACGGAGGACAATTTCAAAGAACGCAATGCTTGATATTAAGTATAATTTTCCCTGGTGTGCTGCCGTCTCCTGCCAAGATAAATTCCCAATTATTACTTTATCTAACATAGAGCTTGCTTTCATATACCACTTTCCACTTAAGCTGCAGAAAATTGTACGTAAACCTATGACCCATCACAAACACCTAAAGAAATCGACTTCAGCTTACTGAACTGTAAGTAATACGACAGAAAATATTTAGCAGTACCACGTCTCCATGGCTTCGGCATTCGGGTGACGTAAAATTTTGTAAGTAATCGAAGCCCCGTTTCCAAATGCACTAACATTACGTCACCTAATAAGTTAAACAGCACGGCTTTGTAGCTTATACGGTAAAAATTTCGGTGCTGAGAGATAAAAAAAGAGAATTTAAGCTTAATGTTCTAAAAAAGTTTTAATTATATTAGGGTTGGTATATCTTTTTAAATTCGTACCAAGATTTATACGGTTCGGTTGGTATTATGTAGTTATTGTTTGCCCTAACCGATGACAGTAGTACCACAAATCCGGGCCGCTAACAGAGTTTAGGAGACACGCTTAGATGAGGGCCCACACTGAAAGTACCGGCAGTGTGTAACGCCACGCGTGACGCGCACGCCTTTTGCGAGCAAGCAGGTGCCCCATTCTATCGTAAAGGCGCCCGTAGTGTACTCGTGCCCGCGGACATAGAAAAGTACTGAACTATACAGGTTCAGCGGCCGTGAAATCGTTATTTCTAAAATACTTTCACGTTATTTCGTAATAAAGCACGAGCTCGAAACAGGATCAGAGAAAGAGAGGATCAAGGAAAAGCCGTGAGTTTAACCAGGCTCATGTCCGGTGTGCAACCCTGCACTGAAGGAGAGGGGATCAAGAAATGAAAAGAGAGAAAGGAGGGAAGAGAGAGAGCACTACAGTCCAGCGCAACTTAAGAAGGCAGGAGAGGCCCCGCCGAGATGACCGAAGCGCAGCAGGCGATTGCCTCCGTGACAAAGAAATAGTCCCGCTGAAGATATTGTGCTTCTAGAACGCGTATTTCTTGGTATAAATAAGACTTTTGTATTTTGCTAACTGGTTTCTTAGAGCTCCCGTGATCGGAATATTGGAGAACATTGCGGATCGCGAGATAAAAATAACCCCGTGCCTTCTACAACGCTGCGCGCCGTCTGCTATGGTGCAAGATCGACGGTCGCGGGCGTGTGTTGACAAAGTGCAGTCGCTGGTTTCATTCAATGTTGTTCTCTCAGGCATACGGTTCTGCAAATAGGAAAGCGAAATGTTCGCTTTAATTGTAAAAAAAAAAGAAAGCTATGTAGGATATAGCTTGTTTGCAAGTTGCAGGAGCACGAGATCGCGGTGGCGAATTCCGGATGCGGCGGCCGCACTTCGGCGGAGGCGAAATCCAAAAACGCCCCCGTGCTTGCGTTGTTGTGCACATGAAAGATCCTAAGGGCGACCCAGGGTAGCCAGCCGGTCTGAGAAATGGCTAACCTCCCTCTCTTTCCGTCTATTTCTACTCCTCCTTCTCCTCAGGGGGACAAAATAATCTAAAGCTCTGTACATCGGCGTCCCTCATAAGAGGAAAGTGGTTTTAGGACTAAATGCGGAGAAGACGCAGCCCGCAGTTTGACAGCTTGAGGCTGTGGGCGCTGAGGTCATGCGTGCAAGATTAGTTTAGCCGCACCGAGATACCTATGGTCGAGAAGATAAAGAAAAAGCTCCTAAGCCTATGGATCTGCCATCACTGAAGCGCTGTACTGTGCACCGCCTGCTTGCCGGGATCGGCTTCAAGCACGAGAAAAGCCCCGGCGCTACCAGGCGGAAGGCCAAAAGATCTTCCTTCATGAGACATGGGTTACGGCGGGACACAGTTGATCGATCGCGTGGACAGACATCCTGGTGCAGAAACGCGGACGCCAGTACGCTCGAGCAAATGGTCTGTCGACGGATGTAAAAGAATCGTCTGGGAAAGGCCAGTGCCCGATCGTGACGCACACTCGCCGCTCGCTAGAATGGCTTCGTCGATGGCTGTTTTGATGTATTCTGAGGCCGAAAAAACAGTCGACTGCCACGAAGAAATGGACGGCAATCGCTTCGAGGGATAATTCAATGTCGTTCTGCAGAAGCTGCTGGCTGGTAGAGTCATTGTTATGGACAATGCACCTTATCGTACACAGCGGGAAGAGAACTTGCTGACGACGGCCTGGAAGAAGGAAAAAAATACAGGAGTGGCTCAAAAGCAAGAACAACGCCTACAGTGAAAGGATGGGGAAGAAGCAGCCGCTTGAGTTGGTGGCATCTCTTAAGTCGCGGTTTCTGAGCTACATCGTAGGCAATGCAACTGAAAGGGCCGGTCGCATTGTACTCAGGCTCCCACCGTATCACTGCAAATTTAATGCTATCGAGCTCGTGGGGGCAGAAATGAAAAATGGCATCGCTGCAGACAACAGACACAGTTCGAAGACGTCTTGAGGGGAAAAATCAAACACGTAACCACGGAAGACTTGAGGAAGAACATTCAGCACGTGATTGACCTGGAGTCAGAGTTCAGACTTGACACGTCTGGGAGTGACCACATCCCAACCATCGTTATCTAGCTGGGGGAAGGTCACACTGAAGAAAGCGACTCAGAGTGCGAGCTGTCCGGCATTGAACCACAAGAAGCATAACGGCTACGTATTATTGAAAGAACAGCCAAAAATTGCTGGAACACCGAAATTTTGCTGGTGGGAACCCCGTGACCTCTCAAATAAATAGGCAATTCATTTGATGGTTTATTCCTTTGAACGAAAGCTCAATTCTGAGAAAGCAACGTCCTGCACGTGTCGCACTAAATTTAAGCACTAGCATGGAAACGTTGCTTAAATGCTGGAAAATACGAATTAAAACACAATTAATCCCTCTCAATAACTTTGCGGGGCACAAAATGCTCATTCGGACCGCCACCATCGAGTGTGACAGGATCAATACTGCAATAACAGTGAACGCGAAGTCGACAGCCACTGTTAACAGCTTGCATGCCGAAGCACATTCATGTGGTTATATTGTTTATTTTGATTATCTGGCTCAGGCAAGCAATTCGAATAAGATAACAATTATAAAGCATTTTAAGCTATAGGGAGGCACGCAATGCTCATTCAGGCAGCCATTGTCATCCTCCAGGAGCCTTATAGTGGACTAGGAGCAGACGAAGCAAAAGTGACGGCCAATGTTGGCCGCCTGCATGTCGAAAAGAAAATACACCCCGTTGAAACAAAAACAAAACAAAACGAAACAAATCACTTTGGAGCCATTGTCAAGCTTTACATGCCCATAAAGTCCAATAAATGTAGCCAAGCGATGGAAAAAACACACCGTCGGCTCAGCTTACTCCACAGCACAGTCATTGTTAATTTCATTAAGCAACTTGAACAAATAATAACACTGCAAGTACAGTGGCATGGTCCTGTAACCTGTTTGGAGCTGGATGTGCCAGCCCTATTAGTGTTCTTTCCAGCCTTTTGATATAGATAACGCCAGTGTGAGAAGGCTGAAAATATTCGAGCATTCAGCATCGAGCTTGAGCGGCCCCGTCGTGAAAGGGAGCAGACGGGGCCCGCTTGAAAGGCTACGTTACAGTCTGCACTTCAAAGCGCAGTCGTGTCGTAGCCACTGTTGGTGAAATAGCAGTAGTCAACGTGAAACTGACAGACCCTGTCAGCAGCTTAATTGCACGCCTAAGCACATTTACGTGGGTGCATCGTTTATTTTTGTTGTCTGGCGCAGGCAAGCAATGCGAATAAGGAAGCAATTATAGAACATCATTAGCTTAGTGAGGTCCCAACTACTCATTCGGGTTGCCACCAACGAGTTTTACGGGCCCCGTGGTGAGAAGCAGTGGTCGGGGCCCGCTTGAAAGGCACCGTTAGCAGTCTGCATTTCAAAGCGCAGTCAGGTCGTAGCCATTGTTTAATTTCTTTATCTGACTCGCCCAAGTAACGCGAATGCAAGCACAATTACTCACCCTGAATAGCTTTGCTAGCACCTTTGTCGCTTTCTTTTTGTACAGAAAAATGCTGAGTAGCGTTGTACGTGCTTTACTGAGCCATTTTGTTCATTGCACAAGCCGTAGGCAAAGCGACGGCCACATTCGACAACGAAATTGGTTAAGTGAGAAATGGTGAAAGTTAGAAAAGTTCTGAGCTCTCAGTTTTGCTCCATCTCGACGACCAACTCTGGGCGACCCAGCAGGCCTACGAAGCGGCGAAGAGGCAAGACCTCGACCTCCCATCGTGGGAGGCCTAGGCCCAGCCGACTAAACTGCTGGTTCTCATTAAATCTCTCTCTCTCTCTCTCTCTCTCTCAGATTTGCTGGGCTCCATTCACTGAAAAAAATGCGTGTGTAATCATCAAAGCGTCGTACAGGAAATAACACCCCACTGCACAATGTTATCTATGTTGAAAATGTGTGCCACCATATGTCACGGGCAGCGAAACCGTCTGTATACTGAGACTGTAACCGTGAAAAAACGCAACATCATAGCAAGGTGCTGTTTCACAATATGGCACCCTGTCATGTGCACTTCTGCTGAGCTGACGCATACACTGATGCATAAACACATGAACAGATTTAAGAGGCAAAGTTACTGTGCAAAGAAGGTGATGCTTTTACCATAATGTATCTCTGAACTTCCCAGTTGTCATAGCTGATAGAACTTGCGTTTATGCAAGTTGGTTAATCACATTGTGGCGACAACACAAGAAGCAAGGACATAATAGTAGGAGAAAACACAGAGAGAAGGCAGATTGAGAAGACAAGATAGGCGAGAGAGAAAGGCGTTAGTGAGATCGAACAAGCCAGCCCTACTATCCACAGGACTTCTTCTGAATGAGACGAATTACTGAATTTCTGAAAAAAGACGTAGCTGAAAGAAAGCTTACAAAAAGAAGCGCAAATATAAAATAAAAAATTGAAATAAGAATGAGCACAAACACGCACGGAAGCAAGCATATCTTCCCACACATGCACAAAACGCGAACACGAAAACTAAGAAAATGTCAAATATAGAAAAAGGAAAATAAGGAATATACACAAACTGGCAAGAAAACATTAACACACATTTACACACACACGCGGGTGGATGTATTAGGAGGCAGTTCACTAGCTGCTGTGCCTAACTCGTATGTTTATTCTTTCTTTTATTGCACCGTTGCCTGAATACTGTCATAGGAAGTTTTAGTGGCAACATATCCTCAGAATCGAAAACAAGTGCAGTGTTGTGTTGTGGGAAAGCATATCGAGCATGGCAGCACAACTTGTACGTGATTACGTCACAGCAGCTATTCTACAGCTGGCGCGTGCAGCGCGCAAGGAGTATTCAACTACACAGCGACGCGAATTTATGCCAAGCTCCCTTGTAAAGGCACCAGTTTAACGGTCATAATTTTATACGACTTGTTACTGAGGCTGACAATAATAAAAGACCCACTGCGACCAAATATCTGACCGTTACTAATTAAAAGACATTCGCTCAAGCAGCGCGTGTTAGTCATTGATTGTTATCATTGGGGGACAGATATCAATCGACGGTGCTGGATCGCTCGAACGACGTTGCTAGACACTCGGCTATATTATAACACTACTGTCAACGATCGTTTGCATGCGGAGCTCGCAGCAGCGAATCTTTGCATTGAAGGTCGTTTTCACAAATATTTTTTGTTCAGACGCTCGTAGGTTTGTTTCTCCCGTTTACGCTTTTCTCATTTCCCCTGATAATTGTTTTGCAGGTTTGTTTCACCCGCTTACGCTTTTCTCATTTCTCCTGGGAATTGTTTTGCTCCATCACTTCACCGCATCCGACGAAAAACGCACTGACACGGTAAATGAACCCACCCGCCGCTCAAAGTAGGCACCAGACTTTGGCAAACTTTCTTCGTCGTAACTTCAGTTTGTAGCAAAAGAAAACGCCATCTAACAAACATGCAGGTTGCTTGTTTGCAGCGGTATGTTGCCACAGGATCCTTTTTTCAGACGAAGCGTAGCGCAGCATCATCGATGCTCGCTGCAATCTTTCTTCGCCGGATCATGGCTCAGAACAAATACACGCTGCACAAATGGTGTCTCGTAAGCTCGCAATAATATTTTCGCCATGACAGACGGCTAGAAACTGTTTGGGAATTCACTCTGACGAGACGCAGACACAGACAGATGACGCAACTTGGCCCAGTTGCAAGCGCGGGCGGCCATGTTCTCCTTCGGCGGGGTCACCGTCCATACGTCTGATGACGTCAGGCTAGAGTGCGCTTCCATTGGTGGAGGCTCGCGTGCATCCGCCTTTGAGTGAAAAATACCACTGCCTTCTAAATTTGTACCTGACTATAGTTGCGGTCACACTGAAAGGTGTGCACCAAGACTACGAAGGGGACCAGCAACAAGAGTCATTCTCAATTTTGCCTCAGGGCCACGCTGCCATTGACAAGTATAATTGGTATCTGTGACAATTGTAACAAATGTTCCAGGCTAACTTGGGACGATTTAGAATGAAGCCCGGCAACATCGGCGTCGAGTCGGCATAATCGGCAGAACGAACGAGCCCACCGAAGGATGAAAAAAAAAAAAAGCGAATGCGGAGCACGGCGGAGGATGGAAGACCCCTACAGCGAAGAGAGCGCGAGGAGGGAAGCGTGAGGAGGAAAGCGGAGGAGAAGAGTATGGCGAAAGGATGAAGAGGAAAGCGGAGTGCTGCACAAAACGTGCTCCACAGCGGCGACCCGCTAAAAGAGGTGCCGCCATAGTAGCGTATGCCGTCACCCGGTGGCCGATGACGTCATTTCTAAGGCAATGCAGTGAGCATGGGCGAGCGCGTCTACCGCTGCCATATCGCATCCCCGGTGAAGTTTTTGGGATAACGCAAGTCTCTGCTGCTGTTCCCAAAACAATAAAGTAAAAGCGACCACTGGCATCCAAATATGGAAGGCTGCCATGATGCTAAATAAGCGAAAAGACTTTACAGAGTGCTTAAAATAATGTGCAATTTCGCAATCTCCTTGGACCTTATGGTTCTTTATTATTGACAACTCACTCTTGTGTTTCATACCACCTAAAAAGAAAGGTAATGAAAAATGATATGAGCGAGTACGTACAGCTGAGTTGAATATGCGAAGACATGAGGTCATACCTAACGAAGAACGTAGGCTAAACGCCTTCGAAAACATGACAAATTGTCAATACATGGTTCAAGGTGGTGTTTATCGATGCTGTTTTAATAACAGCTCTTAGAATGTGCCCCTGTATGAGCTAAGTAGTGGTTTCTCGTTTATTCTCACTTTGATGTAAAGGGACCACGGAAAGGAAAAGCGAAATATGTACAATCTAATAGAATAGTCTCGAATAAATAAGCGAAATTATTAGAAATGCAAAGGTAACACGCTGATGCTGTTGATGTGCGCTCAAGCTTAAGAAAGAAAGGTGAGCGATTGAAGAATACGCATATCGTAACCAACCACATATTGCGTATTCTGAAAACAAAAAATTCTCATCATGGGGTTTCGACATTCTTTGAAGAAAGCTACTCAAGAAGAATTAATTGTTGGGCTTTTTGCTCTTGCGTTAGTTATGAGAAAAGTTAGCGCAACAAAAGCACAATGCAACCAGAAGGGAGGAAAGAAAAGGTGACTGATCTGCTTTCTCTTCCTGTTGCGTTGCCTTTTTTGGGATAGATTTCGTCATGAGCAATTGAAGAATGCGACACTTTATACCTGAGAGCACATTCTTCAACGTCATATGTCTTTGACACTTCGCACAGGATGCTTGTTACTGAATGAGGCTTGGTTCTTGAGAAGCAACTCACAATAAAATAAATGCGCGTTTCTGCGGATTTCCAATCGCGGTGACCTGAATAGTATGCATGACACGAGATACTGCCGGCTAAATTTTTTATCGTTCAGGCTCCGCAATGTTAGGGACAAACTAGCGACAGCCAAGATGAAACTTAACCTGTTAGATACTCGTCATGCACTAGGTGCCTGCTCAATTTTCACCGCCAACGCATCTCAAGCAAGCATTGCGTTGATCTGCATCCAAGTTTCGGAGACATCCGGCACCCTATGTGCGAGACGCGGCTGCAAGAGGATTTCATGTGACAGATGACACACGTGGCATCCGTTTCGCGGGTGAAGTGTCGTGCGGAAAACAAAGTTGACGTGCCACTTCTTCTTGCTCATATACCGCACAGCTTCGCATTTCAAGCGACGAGCCTGGTCACACGCAAACTTAATATTGAACTAACATTTTTTCACTGCTTTCTCGACAGCCGTGAGGCACAGGCCCCAACCCCTCACCACGTCTTCACCCTCAGGGTAGGCTCTCCGGTTTGGGACAGGCTTCCGCGTTTCTTTGAATGCGTGGGTGTGCCTAGCGCATTTCAGTACACGAGCGCCTTTCTTCCCTGTCTCATCGCTCCTCATCCAGATTGCCTAAATCTTCGCTCATTTGTGTCTCTACTATTTTTTTTTCTCTTTTTATTTGTGGTCTTCAGTGTGGATGGTCGACATCAGTGAGATGTATTTTGTTTAACCTGTCTTGGACATTGGGCCCATGACCTTGTATCTAATAAGGTGCTGCGGAGCTCCGCACAGGGAGGAGGAATTATCATGAAAGAGAAAGAAGAAGTCCTTAACTTTCCACTAGCACACTTTTGTATCCCTCGTAAGTTTGTCACAGTTTTGTAGGTTTTACTCACAGTATACTTAACGTTTAAAGTCCGCATATGATCGCAGTTATTCAATGTGTTTGTTTCATACTACGCACTAGAAATGACACTATGTCCAACGAACTCGCATAGGCCCGTGTTATGCTTAAGGTAGACACTTAAGATAATGAGCTGCGAACCTAACGAGAAAGCTAGCGGATTTTCAGTAGCACCATGTCGCTCCAATTACGGGAAGAGGGTCAGGATGTTCGAAAGAAAGTTGTCACATATAAATATAGATTTCCATTTCGTGGAAGTGCGATCACTCCGTGTACCGTGGGGCCACCGGAGGAAAACTAGCCATGCCCAACTGAATCACATGCATCGACCATTGCTCTGTGCCACACAGCATCCTAGTCACCGTTTTTTTTTACTTCCCTTTCTTTTTCTGAGCTAAGCAACCTAGATATCGAATCCCTAAACGCCTGCCTCGTTTCTTCCCACTGTGTTTGGTACAACCTCCGCTCTCTGCACTTCCTGTGAACGTCCCCTCCAGAGCATTGATTTTCCTGCAATTCTCCCGTCTACGCCTCGCAGCCGGCAGATGCGCTTTTTGCTGCGTCTCACACAAGCTACAGCTCTTCAGATATGGCGCTCAAACATTAATTTGAGGAAATAGAGATGACTGACTGCAGCGCACTGAAGTGGTTTATGCTGTCGTGCTTGTTTACCGGTCGGTAGGTAAGTTGAGCTCATTTAGATAAAAGACGACCAAGTGTTTATTGGCGAAGTGTTGTTTTGTACCTCTGGCTACTTGTGTAAAAGCTCTAATTTATCTAATAGGTGTCATGCCTTGTTCGGCGGCGATGGGTGTAGACTACCACGGGCGTCTGCCGGAAAAGGTGGCGTAAGCGACAGCCCCTTCCAAGAAACGGACCGAGCTAGAGGCTAAATTATGGGGTTTTATAGGCCAGAAGCACGATCTGATTAGGAGGAACGCCATTGTGGGGGAATCCGGAATAATTTGGACCATCGGGGGTTCCTTAACGTGCACCTAAATATAAGTAAATGGGTGTTTTCGCATTTCGCTCTCATTTAAATGCGGCCTTCGTGGCCGGCATTTGATCACTCAACCGGGGCAGCGAGGATATCCATGTCTACTCGCTAGGTATTGAGGACCCTTCTGGCGATGACTTCGAACTTGCGCGGACCCACAAAGTGAAGAGAACGAACACCAGGACTTCTCGGTCTTCCAGTACACAAACTTTCGGATCCAGGCAGAGCCCCGACGCAAACACCGTCCTTTGTATGGCTGTGCTACCCAACGGTAACATTAGGCGGTTTTATGCGCAATCTGTCTCGATGATGCTGGAGACCGTGGTGCCGAACAATTTCACAAGCATTGGAGGGAACACCCGTAAAAATGTACTGGCGGCTGATGTTGTGCATGCGGGGACTCTTTCGTTTCATTTCATTTATTTACTTTCCAGGCCTCAGCATTACAGAGAGCAGTGGTGCTAAAAATACATAAATAAATAAAAACAGCAAAATATACATAATACAGGTTATTAACAAATGAAACAAGCTTACTCAAAATAATCAGAAACCACAGTCTTGAAGGCATTAACATCGGTTAGGGACGCTTATAGGTGGTTCCAGTCAGTGCTAGTTTTCGGAATGAAGGAATCAAATTTCATGTTGATGCGAACGCTGGGCACGTCAACATTGAACTGGTGGTGACTGCGAAATGATATATATGACAGCAGAACCGAAAAAAGGATATCACTCTGGCTTGGTTAAAAGTTTTAAGTTTATGAAAAAGACAAAGACATGTGATTTTTGACGCGAAGTAAAAGATCAGACTGGTTAAGATTTACTTCCATTTGACTAACGCTAGCAGTGCAGAAATAGTTACATTAGTTACACAAAAAGACAAAGACGTGAGATTTTGACGCGCAGTAAAGATCAGACTGGTTAAGATTTACTTCCATTTGACTAACGCTAGCAGTGCAAAAATAGTTATATAATAGGAAGCGAGCTGAGCGATTTTGAATGGCAGTGAGGTGGTTAAGAATGAACGTGCTATTATCATCATCATCAACAACCAATTTTAAATCCACTGCAGGACGAAGGCCTCTCCCTCCGATCTCCAATTACTCCAGCGCAGCGCTAACCGATTCCAACTTGCGCCTGCGAATTTCCTAATTTCATCACCCCACCTAGTCTTCTGCCGTCCTCAACTGCGTTTCCCTTCTTTTGGCCCCCATTCTGTAACCCTAATGTTACACCAATTATTTAAGCTGCGCATTACACGACCTACCCAGCTCTATGTCTTTCTCTTCACGTCGATTAGAATATCGGCTATGCACGTTTTCTGTCTGATCCGCACCGCTCTCTTCCTGTCCCTTAACGTTACGCCTATTATTCTGAGTCTCATCGCTCTTTGTGCGGTACTTAACATGTTTTCTAACTTCTTCGTCAGTCTTCAAGTTTCTGCCGACCATGCTAGCACCGGTAGAATGCACATGATTTTGCATCTTTCTTTTTAGTGATAATGGCAAGCTTCCAGTAGGGATCTGAGTATGTCAGCCGCATGCGCTCCAACCCAATTATCATCATCATCATCATCATCATCATCATCATCATCATCATCATCATCATCATCATCATCATCATCATCATCATCATCAGCCTGGTTACGCCCACTGCAGGGCAAAGGCCTCTCCCATACTTCAACTGCCCCGGTCATGTGCTAATTGTGGCCATGTTGACCCTCCAAACTTCCTAATCTCATCTGCCCACCTAACTTTCTGTCGCCCCCTGCTACGCTTCCCTTCCCTCGGAATCCAGTCCGTCACCCTTAATGACCATCGGTTATCTTCCCTCCTCATTACATGTCCTGCCCATGCCCATTTCTTTTTCTTGATTTCAACTAAGATGTCATTAACGCGCGTTTGCTCCCTCACCCAATCTGCTCTTTTCTTATCCCTTAATGTTACACCTATCATTCTTCTTTCCATAGCCCGTTGCGTCGTACTCAATTTAAGTAGAACCCTTTTCGTAAGCCTCCAGGTTTCTGCCCCGTACGTGAGTACTGGTAAGACACAGCTGTTATAAACTTTCCTCTTGAGGGATAATGGCAACCTGCTGTTCATGATCTGAGAATGCCTGCCAAACGCACCCCAGCCCATTCTTATTCTTCTGATTATTTCACTCTCATGATCCGTATCAGCAGTCACTACCTGTCCTAAGTAGATGTATTCCCTTACCACTTCCAGTGCCTCGCTGCCTATCGTAAACTGCTGTTCCCTTCCGAGACTGCTAAACATTACTTTAGTTTTCTGCAGATTAATTTTTAGTCCCACCCTTCTGCTCTGCCTCTCCAGGTCAGTGAGCATGCATTGCAGTTGGTCCCCTGAGTTACTAAGCAAGGCAATATCATCAGCGAAGCGCAAGTTACTAAGGTATTCTCCATTTACTGTTATCCCCAATTCTTCCCAATCCAGGTCTCTGAATACCTCCTGTAAACATGCTGTGAATAGCATTGGAGAGATCGTATCTCCCTGCCTGACGCCTTTCTTTATCGGAATTTTGTTGCTTTCTTTATGGAGGATTACAGTGGCTGTGGAGCCGCTATAGATATCTTTCAGTATTTTTACGTACGGCTCGTCTACACCCTGATTCCGCAATGCTTCCATGACTGCTGAGGTTTCGACTGAATCAAACGCTTTCTCATAATCAATGAAAGCTCAAAGCAAATCAATGAAATCAATGAAAGCACATTTCTCTATCACCTGATTGATAGTGTGAATATGATCTATTGTTGAGTAGCCTTTACGGAATCCTGCCTGGTCCTTTGGTTGACGGAAGTCTAAGGTGTTCCTGATTCTATTTGCAATTACCTTGGTAAATACTTTGTAGGCAACGGACAGTAAGCTGATCGGTCTATAATTTTTCAAGTCTTTGGCGTCCCCTTTCTTATGGATTAGGATTACTTTAGCGTTCTTCCAAGATTCCGGTACGCTCGAGGTCATGAGGCATTGTGTATACAGGGTAGCCAGTTCTTCTAGAACAGTCTGCCCACCGT
This sequence comes from Dermacentor andersoni, assembly GCF_023375885.2. NCBI lineage: Eukaryota > Metazoa > Arthropoda > Arachnida > Ixodida > Ixodidae > Dermacentor > Dermacentor andersoni. The sequence continues at coordinate 14,836,820 of NC_092822.1, read as the reverse complement.
CCTTCAACAAATCTGCTGTTACTTGATCCTCCCCAGTTGCCTTCCCCCTTTGTATAGCTCCCAAGGCTTTCCTTACTTCTTCCGGCGTTACTTGTGGGATTTCGAATTCCTCTAGACTATTCTCTCTTCCATTATCATCGTGGGTTCCACTCGTGCTGTATAAATCTTTATAGAACTCCTCAGCCACCTGAACTATCTCATCCATATTAGTAATGATATTGCCGGCTTTGTCTCTTAACGCATACATCTGATTCTTGCCAATTCCTAGTTTCTTCTTCTCTGCATTTAGGCTTCCTCCGTTCCTGAGAGCTTGTTCAATTCTATCCATATTATACTTCCTTATGTCAGCTGTCTTACGCTTGTTGATTAACTTCGAAAGTTCTGCCAGTTCTATTCTGGCTGTAGGGTTAGAGGCTTTCATACATTGGCGTTTCTTGATCAGATCTTTCGTCTCCTGCGACAGCTTACTGGTATCCTGTCTAACAGAGTTACCGCCGACTTCTATTGCACACTCCTTAATGATGCCCACAAGATTGTCGTTCATTGCTTCAACACTAAGGTCCTCCTCCTGAGTTAAAGCCTAATACCTGTTCTGTAGCTTGATCTGGAATTCCTCTATTTTCCCTCCTACCGCTAACTCATTGATCGGCTTCTTATGTACCAGTTTCTTCCGTTCCCTCCTCAAGTCTAGGCTAATTCGAGTTCTTACCATCCTGTGGTCACTGCAGCGCACCTTACCGAGCACGCCCACATCTTGTATGATGCCAGGGTTAGCGCAGAGTATGAGGTCTATTTCATTTCTAGTCTCGCCGTACGGGCTCCTCCACGTCCACTTTCGGCTATCCCGCTTGCGGAAGAAGGTATTCATTATCCGCATATTATTCTGTTCCGCAAACTCTACTAATAACTCTCCCCTGCTATTCCTAGTGCATATGCCGTATTCCCCCACTGCCTTGTCTCCAGCCTGCTTCTTGCCTACTTTGGCATTGAAATCGCCCATCAATATAGTGTATTTTGTTTTCACTCTACCCATCGCCGATTCCACGTCTTCATAGAAGCTTTCGACTTCCTGGTCATCATGACTGGATGTAGGAGTGTAGACCTGTACAACCTTCATTTTGTACCTCTTATTAAGTTTCAGAACAAGACATGCCACCCTCTCGTTAATGCTATAGAATTCCTGTATGTTACCAGCTATATTCTTATTAATCAGGAATCCGACTCCTAGTTCTCGTCTCTCCGCTAAGCCCCGATAGCACAGGACGTGCCCGCTTCTGAGCACTGTATATGCTTTTTTCGGCCTCCTAACTTCACTGAGCCCTATTATATCCCATTTACTGCCCTCTAATTCTTCCAATAGCACTGCTAAACTCGCCTCACTAGATAACGTTCTAGCGTTAAACGTTGCCAGGTTCATATTCCAAGCAGCGGTGGCGTAGAGGTAGAACACCCGCATCGCGTGCAAGAGGTCCGTGGTTCGAATCCCGGTGCCGCGCAATTTTCCACCGGATTAAAAAAAAAATCCGCGTGTTGATAAAATTGCATAAACAGGCCTGGAGTGTGGCCTGATCCCGGTGACCAGAACCGGTAACACACTCCCTCACCAGAGCAGGATTGGCCACCCTGGTGCAGTACTTGGCCACAACCTCCTATATGAACACAACAATCAAACCCCGGCCCTCAGTCCCCAGCCGCTGCGAAGCAACTGACCACGGCGGCGGTCAGACCTGCGACGCTGCAGAGGGTGCTAAGAATCCCTGGCTCCGGACAGGCCGCCATTGGAATATGGAATTTGGAACCCAATTATATTCTTCTGTAAATTTCCTTCTCATGATCAGGGTCCCCATGTGAGTAATTGTCCTAGGTAAACGTGTATTCCTTCGCATACTCTAGAGGCTGACTGGCGATCCTGAACTCTCGTTCCCTTGCCAGGCTCCTGATCATTATATGTGGGTCCCAAATGGATGGCGCATACTCAACTTTGGATCGTACGAGTATATTATGTAATAGTAGCTCGAGAAGGAACTCAGCGCTTTACGCAAAGTAACAGATCACATCCCGCTATAGGCATTGATGTTTTTACCGGTGTAACACACGAATCAGACTTCGCCATTCTTAGCAATGACTTGCGATTCTGGTTAAAGCAGCAAATGATCGTGTCGTCATTGTTGATGCTTACCGCCTGAGCAACTCACGTTGCGTGAAGATTGTGTTCAAGGGCAACTGTCTTCGAACGCAGGTTAAGTTGGCCACTTTCATCATCTTGTCCGGCCTTTCATTCCGAAGCGCCTGAAATGCCTGAGCTGCGTGAAAATGGGACACATGAACAGCGTCTACGAAAACGAAACAGGGTGCCCCCCTGCACTGATCCACATGCAACGGGTGATGATGATGGTGCTTTATTAATAGTTATTAAAATAGGAATAGTTCATCGGCCTATTAGGCATAATGATCTCGGGGAGTTGGGAAATGAGGACAGGGCTAGCAACCGCGGAATGCTTCTCCGCATGGTCGAACCATGCGGAGAAAGCCCGATTCAGGAGCAATATATCTGCCACCACTCTCATAAAATGTCCAAACTTTCACGGATCTCATGAGGCTTCATCGAAGGAGTGCCCAAAGATTAAGAAGAAAATAGCTATCCTAAAAGAGTTGGCAAGAGATCATTCCTCTCATTGAGAAGGCGCGGCTCTAATGCGGAAGCGACGCTCACTTCACCGACGTTCTTCAAGGAAAGCCTCTGCGTAGGTGACGTGCGTACCACGTCCAAAGTCACCTCCTCCACTGCCACCTAGGCCACGCACACCGGAAAAGTCTGCAAAGGACAAGGGCGATCGGTAGAACACCGACACCGGAGCCTGGCCGGCGTTGCCGAAACGACAACCACAAGCCGAATCGCTGCATGCCGATGGAAGTAGGCCACCCCGGGCATCTACCGCAGCAGAAATGACTGAGCAGAACCGGCAAGTGGTTCTAATGATGCGATCACTTGGATACGATTCGCGTGGTACTGAACAAGCCGCAGACACCATCAGCTCAAAGCGCATAGCAAATACTGAATACACTGAATCCAGTACTTGAAGTTAGCACCCAGTGCTCAAGTTAGAAGTGCGACGATTTATCAATGTAATTTCAAAGGCTTGAATTCCCGTATCTCGGATCTGCGCCACTTTGTCTGAAAGTATCGGTTTCCTATACTTGTTATTTGCGAACCGAATGTATCCACTCCTTACAGATTATCTGGTTAAAAAGGTTTTGCTTCTTCCTCATGCGAGAAACGAAGCAACGTTCGCGTTTGCGTCAGCACGGACACCACTTAGATTCCGCATACTGTCCAGTCGCATGGCTACAACCAATACGTATGCCTCCGGGTCAGAAGGAACAAAATGCCTTTCACTCTTATTGGTTGCTACATCCCCCCGTCAGGGCGGTTTGACTGTGGAAGACTGAAATACATATTGATGGAAATTGATGGCTTTTCAGTCATGACTGGTGACTTCAATGCGCACCACTTGCACTAGTGAAGCGCTAAAATACAAGTCCAGGGGAAGGAATGTTGTGTCACATGTCTCTGATTATGACCTCTGCATCATGAGTGATGGTAGCACGACGTACGCGGTGTCCTACATATAGCAGCTGCCTAAACTAGACTTTTCTGTCACGAAGCTACACATCACAAGTTAAATAATTTTGTGGCAACGAGACTCCTAGCATTTACCACATTCTCACCTGCTTAGCTATTAATGGACTCAATTAATCTTTCTCTCGTGGTGTCTTGAAGGGAACTTACTGGAATTAATTCATGTTATTTATGGAAGAGGCGTGCCAGGGAGATTTCGCCAGTAACGTAGACGGTGTAATCAGCGAACCAATGAAAACTGACAAGTGTTCATTATCGGTGTCATGAAATCGAATGGATTTCGACATTGAACTTCAAGGTCTTCGTTCGATTCGACGGTGTGCAGACGGGCGATACAGACACACTAAATCAATTTATGATCTCAGAGACGCACTACGCATTCAGAAGAAAATTACGCGTCGCCTATACAAAGCAGAGAGTGAGCGATGGCACACATCCTGTGAATCACTGGGCCCTCGCAAGCTGCCGTCACATATGTGGAGAACATTGCGTGGTCTTTGTTCATCCCCACAACAATGATACCCATCTGCAGTTTTGAGGCCCTATAACGTAAAACTATTCCAATGTGTTTGTATTCCAATCTCCTGACGTCAAATTTGCGTAACCGCTGACGCAAGCATCGGGTGGTCACCCGCCGGGTTCTCTGAACAGACCAATCAAATGCTCTCCTCGTTCATAGGAGGTCCCTTTTGTTTGCTTTAAAAACGAATAACATTGCCTACACTGAGCGGCTTGTCTTATCTAATAGGCTCACAAGAGGCACACGCTCAAGGAGCACGCTCAAGTGGATATAACCGATAACCGGATGAAGAGGATGGTGCTGGCGTCTGCGATTGGTCCGCTTTCCCGTACTTAGCTTGCGATGGCTCGTCGACAATCGCGGCTGCATGCAAAGGAAGCATAAGAATGACGCTAAAATGGATCCTCAGCAAAGGAGGGTTGGCAGAACGAGGTCATAAACGGGCCGAAAGTGCTCGAAAATGTTAGACGGCCACGTAGAAACTTTTATTACACGCAAATAAACCCATTCAGAAGATAATTCAGTTTTTTTCGGCACATTAATGCATCTTTATCGGGTACACGTCACTTTGACGCGGTGAGTTCTTGCGGTTTTGTGACGTCGCGTGAGAGGCAAGTGAAGTGGGCGCAGCCCGAAAACTTTTGACCAATGGCCGAGGGCCAATGGCGAAGAGGGGTCGAATCAGAAATAACTATTTTTCTTTTGTTCGGTCAAATCATGCATAATCAGTGTGTACACGTTATATCAGATGGGGAGCTATCGCGGTTTTCGTGACGTCGCGTGACAGACAGGTGAAAGGGGGGTTGTCCAAAAAGTTTTTGACCAATCGCGGAAGGCTGATTGCAAAATTGTAATAGAAAAGTTTGGAATAGTCTTACGTTATAGCGCCCTTGGCCCACCGTCCTGGCAAAACTGAACTTGACGTGTCGGAGGAATTCTGTATGAGAAACACTGGTGGGCCTGTCAACGCCAGCGGCAAAGTAAGTGTCGCCCCTGCGGCTCGGGTAAAAGAAATGAATGTGCCTTTTACCATGGAAACAGCCAGGGCAGCTCGAAGCTGCCCTGGCTGTTTCTAAACGGTCACCCCTCTACAGGCCATGACGATGTCACTTATGCTGCCCTGGAACACCTTGGACAAAAGCTAGAAGAGCGCTTCTTTAACAGTTTTAATAACTCAGACATAGAGGTACAGTTCGCTGGCTGGTACCATTATTAGAGGCAGAAAAATCCCTGATGAACTTGGCGGCAGATCACCCTATAGCTCTGGGTAGCTGCATCGGAAGGGTGATGGTAAGGATGGTCCTTGCACGCTTAGAATGCCAGCTCGAGTGTTACGATATCTACCCCGCTATTATGGCAGGCATTCGTTTGGGCTGTTCCTCATTTGATAGTGTCATTGACATAAATTCATTTCAATAGGACCAAATCTGTTAGTGCATATCAGTTGCTCTCTTTCTAGACTTCAAAGGCGCGTATGGCAGCTTTGCACATGACGCCATCGTCAACTACATGGAGACTCTTGGAATGGGTGGCAGCATGCTTCGTTGGTTTGCAGACTACGTAACTCGCCGGTCGTTTTTTCTACAAATGGAAGATGGTCCCACATCGGAACATTACACGTGCCTCAGGGTGGATTATTCCGTCCCCCTGTCCTTCAATGCGCGCACCTGAAGGTGGTTACTTGCCTTCAGGTGCGCCGCAATTGCAGCAGGCGGCAGCCTTGAGATGAGCAGACCCCGAAACTCGAGGCTTGATTGTATAGAGCGAGAAATGTTCGTTGAGTGTATGCACACGTAAACCTATGACGCCACACCCAGTGTCAAATAAGGGACACATTATCAAATATGGAAAGACCCTTCTATTGTTGGGTGCAATAATTGACCTAAATCTTCCGTGGAGCCTTCAATGCGTTTGCCTAAAGACAAAAATGTTGTTGTTTACGCATGTACTGAGATTCATGTGCGGGAAAATATGGGCCCCATCTGTACGTTACACGCTGCAGTTGTACAGAGGTCTATTCCTAGGCTCTTTACGCTACAGTCTTCCAGTGTTGTCCAATACGTGATAGTCGAATGTTAGCTCACTGGATAGCTTACAGGGCCAAGCATTGTGCGCGTGTTGACGACTTTCTTGCTGCACTTAAACATCTGCAACAATCGTGCTTGCCAAAGATAATCGCACTCAAGCATACGCTGCTGTAGATTGTCTCAAGGCGCCTATTCGTCATCTTCTCGCTTCCCCAATAACCCCTTGGCGTTCTTGCACTCGTAGAGACCTCGTGTCGCGTTTTCCCCACTTATCTTCCCCCGTTGAGATTGTATTACATTAGGTGTATTACACCAGCAGCAATGAGATCATTCCCCTCGTGGTGTCTCCAACAGCCTCAGCTGCGCCTAAGTATTCCTGGTTTAAAGAAGGAGGCCCAATCACTCAAAAATAGCACTGAAACAGATGACGCTGCTAATAATGCCCGAGACGTACGGGAATCGAATACAGATCTATAACGATGGTTCCGTCTCATCTGCCAGATCTTCAGGTGCCGTTGTCATTCCGGCTATGACACCTACAATCAAATTCAATCTGCTAGAGATGACATCAACGGCGGCAGAACTTTCTGCCCTGCGTGCGGCTGTGAAATACCTCCTGCAAGAAACACCCCGGAAATGGGTCATTTCTTGCAATTCCAAGTCAACACATGAAAGTCGGCATTTTGAAATTTATCAAAGGACTCATGAGCAGATTCTACCGAGGTAAGAGAGGACCGCTATCAAGCTATTCATAAAGGGCCTAAAGTAATATTTCAGTGGCTGCATTGGCAATCCGGAATTGCTGGTAATGACCTCGCCCAGGAAGTCTCTCTAGAAAAGAAAACTTAAACACTAGTTTGCAAAGATCGCGCCATTTCGATCTTCTTTGGTTAGCAAACCACAAATCTTCTTCGTGGAGTAATACCTACGTTTCATGTTGCACGTGTGGAACAGCATACACTGTGCCTTGAAGCGCCCATCACTGGCTGAAAAATTTGCTTGTGTCATGTTTGAAAAGCTGCTTCCGATCAGCAAGTTTAGCGTAGATGCGACAATGTAGAATCTGCAAAGTCCCTAATGCATGACGTGATAATATTGCAGCATCACGTCCGTCCTGTCCAAATCCTCCGTTGACGCTCCTCACGAACACGAACCTAATTGAAGTAGACGTAGATGGTGTTCCCTTGACGGGCATTAATTGATACTGGAGCCCAAGTATCTGTAATGAGCGCTAACCTATGTCGTCGGCTCAAAAAGGTTCTTACGCCTGCCATCACTTGAGCCGCACGCGTCGCCAATGGCGCCACTGTTGCCGTCAGGAGTATGTGCACTGATCGCATAGGAATTGCTGGCCGCCAAGTTCCAGTCCTGTTAACCGTGCTGACCAGTTGCTCTCATGACCTAATCTTCGGGCTCGACTTCCTGACGACGCATTCCGCCCTCATCGACTGTTCCACCGGTACACTGTGCCTCGAGCTTCCTCTTCCTTCAGACGTTCGCTCCAAAGCACCAAACACCCTCTGCACTACAGCGTTTGTTCGCTCCTCCACCACAATGTTACGCGAAGGACGAGTGAGTAAGACGAGCAACTATTTACAGGTTATATTTACAACACTGGTTGCAGCGCTGACCGGTCAGATTTTCAGCGCGAGCTCAGTTCGTTCTTCCTCCTCTTTTCTCGAGTGATGGAACCCTCGCGCCTCGTTTAAACAATCAAATACCACACGCGTGTAGCAATATATATACGTCGGCCCCTAAGAAATTGCAAAATATGCGGGCATTTGTTCTAGTCCTTATACGTCACTACTACCTGTTTTTCAAGTACGGGTTACTTGCTTCTAAGAACAAGTACACCACGCATCTAATTCCGCGAAACTGCGCCAAAGTGCTTGATCACGCAGCAAAGAAGGTTTTTCCGCAATTTCTTCGTATCTAACTCAAAACGAATAGCATTGGTGGGACTCTAAAGAAGTGTTTACGCGTCTCGTAGTAGTTCGTGTCTGCATCTTCGGATGCGGGTTCGCTCAGTTTGGTCTGATCGTGCCCACTTTCATCCTATCTGTGCACCCCTTTCATCCCGCTCAGAATAGCGAGACCTTCGTGCCTATTTGGGGTTCACTTACGTTCGGCCTGACGGTGCCCGTCGTCATTCCGCGGCCGCAACACTATTTTATTTTGCGGCCTCAGATTTTCCCCAAATTGTTCATGCAAATATATATAAAAACTTTAGGGACGAGAAAAGCTGGATCGTTTAGGTTGGAAAGATATGATGAACGCATAAACTTTTATGTTCGCGAAATTTGTTGAGGTTTGTGAGGGGCAGAGCAGTAATAAATCTCGGAATGATTTCGGTCATGCGCGCTTTTTATTACGTTACTCAAATATGGGCATAGAAATGCATTTTGCATTTCGCCTCTATGCAGCCTTTGTTGCCAGCAATCCAACAAATACTACCTGGCAGTGTCGCACGAAAGGCCAAGCACTGAGAACGATAGCAGAATTTAGCGTAGCCTGAACTCCTCGGGCGGTGTTCAAACTATGCGCCATGGCAACACGGCGGGACGCCGCACGCAAGGCAACTACTGCCGTGCTGAAGGAACAGAGCCCTGTCACCCTACCAGGTGTCTCGTAACGCTCGAATGACTTAGCGTTCCTGTATATGCTCCCGCAGGGAGCAGAGTTGCGCATAGGCCCACCGCCGTGATCCAGCTCTGCAGCGAAGCCACTCCTCGCGCGCGCAGGAGCCAAATGCCGCGCGGTGTTCCGCCTTTTTCTCTGGTGGTCGCGAGTTACAAGCGCCAATTGTTCGCAGGCACTTAGCAAAGGGCACTACAGGCTACGCTCGAACGAGTCATTCGTGCAGCCGGAGGGGGTGGGCTTCCTACCAACCGAAACTTTGTATGTACCTATGTAAACACGCATATACAAACACACACACGAACGTACAAATATGGGATGGGACCGCCTTCCATTCTCCAAAATAAAATACTCCCGTGGCTCGAACAGCTCCAAAGTTCGCTCGCAAACGCGCAGTACGTTGCCACAAAAAGCGGTGCAATGATTTTCAGCATGCATATGAAGTTGTCTTATCATGGTCAGAAAGCAAGAAATGTTTTAAAGAGTGTTTAAAACTTCACACACGTAAGGTGGACACTTAGCGCATTTTGGCTGCCGAAACCAGCCGATTAATGACCGTCGCCAAGAGAGCTATCGTGCCTGCAGTTATGTCAGTGACCGTTAACAGAGCGCCATTTATCACTAACCATCGTTCACAACAGCTGCACGTTTTCGATACATGCGGTGCAGACACAGATTTAAGCGCATTTCAAATGTTGACATGTGCACATTTTAAGCAAAGCTTACTTTTATTTACTATTACTATTTAGTAGTACTTACTATTTAGTAGTGCTTACTATTTAGTAGCAGCAAATCTGCAAATAAAGAAAGATTCAAGATGCAAGAGCTTCTAGCTGCTCCTCTGAACGCACGATCGACGGTCCACTGATTGCAATGGCGATGGTACTGACGGAAACGACGAGTTCGCATGAGTCGGCAATGCGCCCGTAAAGTTCGCTTCGCAGCGGCGCGGATCATTTGACGTCATTTTTCGCGATCGGCCAATAGCGGTGCGAGCGGCGCCGGAAAAGGTATGCGCGACTCTGCTCCCTGCGGGAGCATATAGGAACACTAGAATGACTAGGAGCGCCGCCAGTGGCGTTGCAGGTGTCGCACCTCGATGCTGCTGGAAAGGATGTAATCAATACCCAGCGAGACATTTCATAACGTTAGCTTGATCTTTACTGTCCGTTCCGCTGTCACTAGTGCATAAACATTGAATGTGAGCTCGGCCTCAGTGCTTCCGTACCTATATTTACCTTTTATGTTTATTTTGCGTCTCTTTCTGTTGTAGCCAACCTCTCTTTAACCGTACTTGCTCTTACGTTTGTTTACTCGTTTGTTTGTTTTAGCCGGCCAATCTGCTAATAAGTACTTTTTGCCCAAGAGAGGATGAGTTGTGTGAATCACCCATCATACCAATCTCTCCTGCGCACACATCTAATAATAAAAAACTCAGCAGCTCAGAAAAAACGCCACACGCTCATTTAGCAGCTGAAGACGTGCAGGACGCTGTCCTGCATCCGCAACCGAAAGCGGAGCATCCACCGAGCGTCCGCTTCGCTACATATTTCCTGCCAAACGCGCTCCATGTCTCTCATTATCGTCTATCCTACCACTCGTGAGTTGCGGATGAGCCGTAGATAGTGAAACAGCACGACGGCGGCGGCGATGGACGAATGCATCTCAAGCGTGCGTATAATTGCTATCGCTGTAAAAACTGAATCTCAGCAACGCTGTCGTGGCAACTGAACCATCAGGGCGGACAGCTTCGAAAACCGCGCTCATGCCAGTACATTTGGATGCTGTAATAGTCGAAAATAGTTCGAGGATAACATGCAAAAAAAGCATGCCGACAACCTTGAAGACCCCATAAACTTCCACGAGCTATCCTCAGCATCCAAAGTCGCTTCTATGGTTAGGCACTATGGCTACATGCGGACATAACCTCTCAACTTGACGCTGTAAAATATCAAAGGTCGAAAAATATTCGGACCAATATCACTCGTTACCTTCTCCCCTCCCCTAAATTCTTCCATTTTCAAACCAACTTTTCATAATGCTGATGCTAGTTTACGATCGTAATAGCTAAAAGAATTAGTGCCGCTCATATGCATGAATATAAACTTCAAATCGGTTATCAATCAGAAAATACCCCATGAGGTTAACTTGTGCCCTTCATCACACTGACCATTGAGCTGGAAGTTTCTATTTTCGACATGATTATCAAGTTTATTAAACAGCGCACTAGCCTTCACTCTCTTCATTTTTCCCGTGGTCAAAAAGACGGGCATTTCAGATGTCGTGGACCAGCTACAAAAGGATGACGCCTTCAGCGAGCCCGTCACACTTCCAACCCCCAAATTAGTTCAATGGATGCTTGTTTTACGAGGCCAAACACTGTGAGACGTTCGGGCGATGTTGCGTCGAAGCAGAAACTCGGAACTACATTGTGTCGGTGGAGTACGAAGCAATAGCTCCCGGTCAGGGAAACAACATCAGTGCTACAGGAGCTCGTATTAAGTTGCGCCATTTTAATTGAGCCCCCCAAGCTACAATTCCATAATAACCTGGGATCAGCCTATCCGCGGGCCTCGCCTCCCCATTCGTGTCGGCTGGCCTCAACAAATGTGACCATGATCGCCCCATGAGCAGCCGCCATAAACGCAATAAAAGATGGAGGACGAACCTTGAAAAATTCAAATTTAGTTTTTGGAGTTCTACCTACCAAAACCACGGCCTCAATTTTCAGAAACACCGTAGTTGGGAACTCAGGAATCATTTTAACCAGCTGAGATTATTTGACGCGCAACTAAATCAAAGCACACGAGCGTTTTTTGCATTTCATTCTGTGGACAGGCGGCCGCCGCCGCGGCCGAGATCCAACCCGCCAATCCGAGCTTAGCAGCGCAACGACAAGCCTCTATGCTACTGCGCCGGTTAAGAAAACACGAATTTCTCCCTGAGCTTCCCTCCGCGTAAGCCTATCTGTCACTCGCCTCACCTATAAGATGGCAATGAACCCTCTACCATGCGCTTGAAACTTTTTTTCGCGACACAGAGCAAACAGCGAGATCTGTTTGCTTGACGCGTTGTCGTGGGATAGTGTTCATACCCTGCGAGGTCAGCAATGTGATGGCTTCGCAAGGCGCATAGCATCGTGGCAGAATTAACTGTTATATTCTGGGGTTTTACGCGTCAAAACCACGATCCGATTATCAGGTACGCCGTAGTAGGCGACTCCGGATTATATTGACCCCCTGAGGCTCTTTAACGTGCCCCCGATTCTCGTGAATCGGGCGCTTTTGCATTTCGCCCCCATCGAAATGAGACCCCCGCGGCTGGGATTTGATCCCGCGATCTCGTGTTTAGCAGCGCTGCATCATACCTGCTAAGCCACGACCGCGAATGTGGCAGGAGTGTTTAAGTTTAATTATGTTATAGTACTTTGCGATGGCAAAACGACAATCTTATCATCGGGCACGCCATAGTTGGCGACTCCAGATAAATTTTGACCACCCGCTGTTGTGTACCGGGCATCAAAAACCAAGTACGCGAGCGTTTTCGTATTTAGTCCCGGCCGAAATACGACAGCCGAGGTCGGAATAGAACCCGTGACCTTGATAGGCGACACAGTAACTAAGACAGCCCGCAGAGTAAAGTATACTGTTGATCTGCAAGTTGGCCGCTTGCTTTGTGTCGTCTGTTGCGTAGTGCACGCCCAGCGTCAGCTCGAAGCAAAAGACAAATTTGCACGACGTTTATTTTGCAGAAACATCAGGAATGTATCGTACCGCTGAGTGACAGAGTTGCCGCAAGAACACACGCACACACAAAAAGCAAAGGAAACAAACACGTGACGATACAGGAGGCACTCTAAACTTGTTTCAGGCGTAACTTTTGAATGAATATCCAGAAATGTATACACCCGTAACAGCTTATCTTTACGGCCACTGCAGGAGGAAGGCCTCTCCCTGCGATCTCCACTTACCGCTGTCTTACGCTAGCTGATTCCAACGTGCGCCAGCAAATTTTCTAATTTCATCACCCCACCTAGTTTTCCAGTGTCCCCGATTGCACTTCACTCCTGCTGGCACCTGTTGGTAACTCTAATGATCCACCTGTTGTCTACGCTACGCGTTATATTCTCTCAATGTCAACTAGAATATCGGCTATGCCCATTCATTCTCTGATCCACACCACTTTCTTCCTTTCTTTTAGCGTTACCACGTGTATACACGTATACACACGGTTGAAAACAAACCGTAAAATTGTAGGAACATCTTACGGTACCACAGCCGCACGAACGCCGCAGCTGCCGCGTCCTGCATCGGGTTTCAACGGCTCCGAACCCATTACACAATGGAATCTTATTCCGAGGTATGACAAGTAGTTATGTTTAGTGTGACTGATGGGCGAGTGCCGTTGTGCTCTGCGATCGCTAGGAAGCCTATCCTATATCTGTTTTCGCTTTTTCATTGGATGGATGGATGGATGGATGGATGGATGGATGGATGGATGGATGGATGGATGGATGGGTGGATGGATGGATGGATGGATGGATGGATGGATGGATGGATGGATGGATGGATGGATGGATGGATGGATGGATGGATGGATGGATGGATGGATGGATGGATGGATGGATGGATGGATGGACGGACGGACGGACGGACGGACGGACGGACGGACGGACGGATGTTATGAGCGCACCCTTTGGAACGGGGCGGTGGGTTGCGCCATCAAGCTCTTGCTATTATACTGCCTAATGTCCTACCTAGGTTAAACAATAAAAAAGGTAAAAAAAACACTATGAGCTACCACAACCAAATTTTCTGATCCCCTATTGCGAACTGTGCTTTTGTACGTCTCCATTTTTTTGTCGTTTCCCTACTTTTATTCCACCAATCCTCCAATCGCCTCTTACTAATGCCTATTGCGGACATGTTTATTTTTCCACTGCTCCCGCTGAACCCAAGGGCGTCAAGGAGGCCAGCAGTGCCTAAATCGACCGCTGTGTAGACGTCTTTACATTCTAATAAAACATGCTCCATAGTTTCCCTAGCTTCACCGCAGCAAGCACATGCTTCTTCTTCCTTCTTATATCTCGCTTTATAGGTGCGTGTTCTAAGGCATCCCGATCTCGCTTCGAAAAGTAATGAGCTTCCCTTTGAGTTATCATCAATTGTTTCTTTCCTGAATTCGTTTTTTCCTCTTAAGTAGTTACTCATGGTAGGTTTCTTTTTCATTGCCGCTACCCATGAGATTATTTCAGCCTGTCTGACTTTCCGCTTGACCTTCTTTCTTGCTGTGTTGCCCACCCTACAGGCCGCATACTTGTTGGTAAGCTTGCTAGCTCTTATCCTCCACTGGAATCAATGTTTTTCCTGTACAGATACCTGAAAACTCTCCCAGCTCATTAACTTTCTTCCATATTCCTCAGCCGTTCTTCATACTTAATTTTACTGAGAGCTTCCCTCACTTCAAAACTAGTACAGCCCATATCACCCTGCACAGTTTCATTTGTAGTCTTCCCGTGAGCGCCCAATGCGAGGCGACCCACTGACCTTTGGTTCCCATCGTGTCCTGATTGTACCCCTGATTTAAAGCAAATAACCGCATTTCCAAAAGTAAGTCCTGGAAGCATTACACCTTCTCACATACCTCGGAGGATCTCGTACCTATTGTATCCCCATAGCGCTCTGTGCTTCATTATGGCTGCATTTCTCTTCCCCTTCACTGTTATTGTTTTTTCTTGTGTTTTCATATATCTATTGCCTTCGTTTATCCATATACCAAGGTATTTATATTCTGTTACCCGAAGTATTTCCTGGCCCTGTATCTGCACTGTCTGTTCACTGTTTTCATTGAATACCGTAACACCTGATTTTCGAACACTAAATTTCAAACCTACATTGTTGCCTTCCGGCCCACAGATATTAGCCAGACGTTGCAAATAACTTTGCTTGTTAGCTAGCAACACAATGTCGCCCGCATAAAATAAACCTGGGAGCGGCTGCTCTATTACTGTACCCGCCTGTTTGTAGAAGAAGAAGAAACTTTAGTACAGAATAGTCCGGCAGTTCTTGATGTGGTGGCCTCAGGCGACGGCTCGAAGTTCTTGGACTCGAGCGGCATCTTTGGCTTGCCGGACGGCCCAGAGCTGGTCTGCCAGCTCTGAACTTCTGATAGCCGCTTCCCAGCGGCGGCGACGCCTACGGAGAAGGTCCCCGGCGGCTCCCGCATCCGGGGCGGCCGCCTGTTTCTATGAGTGATTAAACCCGATATTACTTCCTTCTAGTGCCCTCTCCATCCTCACCATGTAGATCATAAACAACAGAGGGGATAAAGGGCACCCCTGCCTCAGTCCCTTGTTGATATGAACTTTCTCCTCACTCCTTATCCTTTCCCATTCAACGCAAATGGTATTTTCTAGGTAATTATTACTGAAAAGCTGTAGACAATCGTCACCTAAGCCTTCCACTTCCAGAATATCCCACAAAATGTTGCGGTCTACGTTGTCACAGGCTCTTGTAATGTCTAAAAAGGCCACATATATTGATCTGATTTCTACTTTTGATATTTCAATACACTGAGTAAGAACAAATAAGTTATCATCTAAACGACTACCTATTCTGAAGCCATCCTGAAGTTCTCCCAAAATGCCATTATTCTCTGCCCATGCTTGAAGCTTTAATTTAATTGCCTGCATTGCTACCCGGTATATTACCGATGTACTAGTCAACGGTCTATGCGAGTGAATTCTATCTTTCTCCCCCTTACCGTTATAAATTAAATTCCTTCTACTTTATCGCCAGCTGTCTGGTATTCGTCTATCTTTTAAGGTGTTTTTCCACTGCTTTCAAAAGAGCTGCCTTACTTTTTAGTCCTAGTTCATTAATCAGCCAAGCGGGAAGCTCGTGTAGCCCCGTGGCTGTGCGCTTAGAAATTTTCTCTTCCGCTTTCTTCCAGTTGAAATTGTTCAGCACCAGCTCCTTTTGCACTTGGGTCTCTTTCATGCTCTTTTTTTTCTTCGAATACACTCTCGTCATTGGCTTGGAAAGATTCGGCTGTTATTTTTCGGATGTAATTTATTGCCACTTCTCCTTCTAGTCTCTTTTCATCTTCGTCTAGGATATGTTGTTGTATTGTTGTTGACTTCCTGCCTAATAGTTTTATGTGGTTCCAAAATATTCTAGGTGCGGCCTTCTTTTTCTCACGTATTTCTGACAAACAACGTTCACTTTCACGTTTTAATTTTCCTTGCACTAGTATTTGAACCATAGACTTTTTCGCCTGGTATATTTCCAATTTACTGGCTGCTTCATCCTGCGGCAACTGCGCCTTCTTTGCCTGCCTGTGCCCTCGAGATGCTTCCTGTCGTTCGGCGATCGCTTCTCGTATCTCCCTGTTCCACCAGCTTTTCGGTTTCTTTCTTCCTATCCAACGAACATGTTGCTTCTATTTCCGTATCTGTCGTTATTACACTTAGAAGCTCACCATATTCCCACTCTTTACTTGGCCTTCTGCCAAGTTATTCTTCGACTCTAGTGACTACATTTGCTATTCGTTCAGCGTTCAAATTTCGACTGGCCATTTTGCACTCCTTGCTCTCTTTCTCAACTACATATCCAATATTCAAAATGATGCGTTCATGGTCACTCCCTATGCTGCTATGCCCTTCCTCATCAATGATCACTTCTCTCAACATATTATGAATTCCTGCTGTCATCAGACAGTAATCAATGGTCGATTGCCTGTTTCACACTTCCCACGTGATCTGCCCTTCACATGCACTTAGCCCCTGTGTTCACGATAACAAGGTTATGTTGCTCACAAAGGTATCTAAATCCTGTATGTGGGCATTCACGCCACCTAATAGGACAATTTCAGCACCATTCCCGAAACCATTAATATCAGCGCTTATGCATTGCACTAACTCTTTATTCTTGCCTGTGCAAATATTTCCGGTGCACAAATACGTAACGCCCAGACAAGTTTTTTTTTTTTCCACTCATTGTACCTGATAATTAAAGATGCCTTTGACATCTTGAATTTACTCTTTTCAATTTGGCTCCCTGATGGATGAGCATTCCGACTCCCCCTCCCTTTCTTTCCGAGTTAGTTCTGTTGCACCCTTCCCAGACATATTTATCAATAACTGGTGGCTCTTCTGAGTCTCTAAAGTGCGTTTCCGTAACCGCATACACCCCTATTTGTTCTCTGTGTAACTGCTTCTCTATCTCTGCCCACTTTTCCTTTCTTTTGCCGCCCTGCATGTTTATGTGTAGCCTATTGCATGGCGAGCTCTCTTTCTTGCTTTCCTCCTTTTTCTGTTATCGACGGCGATGCTCTTCTGAGGTTACCCTAGGGGACCTTCTTCATTACTACCTACTCTGGCCTCCTGAGCGCCCGCGGGCCCCCTAAAAAAAGCAACAGCGTGACCACCAAGTCGCCAGCCCACTTCTCGTGCCAGCTTGTAATTGAAGTGGATCCCGTCTCAATCCCCTTTCGAAACTTGCGTGACGACGCCACCGCGCGGTAGAAACCGACCAGGCGCACGCAGGCCTGGTTTCTGTGGTGGTTTCGGATGTGCGCGCAGCGGCGGCTTCGTCTAGGGTTTCATCATTTCCCGCGGTCTTCTGTGTAGCGAAGTTGCAGCGTTGTGAGCCCTGTCAAAGGATTGCACGGGAAGTTCGAACGAACTTGAGTTCTTTGGGGGGTCAGAAAGCTGTTCGTCTACGAATCACCGATCCGCTGTCTGCGCGTGCGCCTACTTTTCTGTACGGCACGCTTCCTTGCTATAGCTTAATATTTTTCACCTCATGCGAGTGTTTCTGTGGCGTTCAGCCAACGCCATTCTTTCTGAGCATGCAACTAAACGCCATATCTTGCTCTATCGCCCTTCGGAATTTAAAAGTTGTGGCCTAATCGCCAGCCGGTGCTTGCTTGTCGCTTCGTGTAGCCGCTCACACAGCCGATATATGTAATTGATGCGCCGGTGCGGTAGTGATTTGCATAGTGTGTCGCTGCACGAGTTCGTATCGGCACTGACGGCGTGCTCATGCCTCCTGCATATACCTCACAACTGTTCATAATAACGCGCGAAAGCGCGGCCAGAGATGCCACCCGCTCCTTACACTGGCGCACCGGCGTTAGATTGCGCGCCGCTGCTCAGGACGCGTTCGACTAACGCTGGAAAGAAATTTTCGAGTCAGCTGTGGTAATCACAACATGTTTATCTTTTGTTGGGGCATCGAACACTGTTTCCAACGCTGGCAGAAAACTAGGCGCTGGAAAGGCTGCGCTACTTCGACAACAACACCGCTTTTGTAGGTGTCTGCCAGCCAGCACGGATCAGATATCTTGTTTATGTTTCTCCTGTTTACCATGACACATGTTTGTTTTTCCCACATACGCCTGCGGACGTCGTTGTGCATAGGCGAGCCGTTAGGGAGGGGTGACTAAGCGGCACGACAGGCGTGCACACATTATAGGGAGCACGGTGTGTTAGCATGGCGTAACGCGCGAGCTGTCACATACAAAGAAGACGAGAAAGTGGCTCTGGGTGCACACGCCGAGCATTTCAGAGCTGGCTGACTTTGGAACGAGAGAAGTGTGTACGAGATCATGGCCAAATGTTTAACCGCTGGGCTGCTGTGTTCGAAGGCCGAATTTCGATTCCGCCATCCGTAACACATAATTTGCATACTGTGCGGGGCTGTATAAAGGGGCTTCATCCTGTAAGAGGCGAAATCCAGGTTGGTAGGCTAGCAGTGCTTTCGCAATAAGATACGCAAGGAAGCTAACAGCGTTGTTGATTACTTACTTCGTTCCTTGATACTTTCACCACTGTATGTCAGACTACTAGCGTATTCGGCGAAAGTACGACCGAAAACAAGATATTCCTGTCCAATCTGGGACCCTCGAGTCTATTCAAAGCCCTATAGCTATATTTATTTATAATGAGTATTTCTACCACATCAGCATGTCCCTATTGTTGGATCTGGACGGACGATCCCAATTGCTGTCCCCCAGATATTGGATCTTGCCGTTGGGTGCGGGAGTTGGCCGAGGTTGAGGAGGACGTCGGAATGAAAACTGGAGGTTTATTTACATTATTTACAGTGGCAGTACAAAGAAATTAACAGTCATAAATTCATTACGGGCCGGCAGCAACTCGGACGCTGCGGACCGTGGCAAGAAGCTCGAAACATATGAATGAAGGAATGCTCTAGGAATGCTGCTGGTCTCAGGCTTTTAAGCCCATCGGTGTCTCGAAGTCACGTCACGTTCGGCCAATCGGCGAGCCCACTCAAGTGACGCCATTTTCGGCCAATGGTAGGCGCCCGTGAGATTGTGTCACACCCGGCGCCGAGGGTCGCTCCTTGGGCCCCAATTGTCCAAGTGCTTACTTCTCTCTGCGGTATTGCCTTGCTGACTTGCAAGCGCCGTCACAATAGGCGGAAGGGAGCGACGTTTCAGTGCTACAAAGCAGCTTTGCTCGGGCCCTGCGTTACCTGGAATCGTGCCAGGCTCCCGCTACACTTTCGGGAAGAGTCAAGCAGTGAATAGCAGCAGCACCTGCGGCGCACGAGGTGGGGGACGCCAACTCGTTTGTACGTGCCGCGCCTCGGGAACGGGGTAGATGTGCTTCTGCGCTCCTCAATTAGCTGTGACGCGATTCGATGTGGTCTGGTGAACTCGAAGTAGGCTCAGGAAAAGGTCCCGTATCTAACACTATAGACTAGCTTTCAAAGCCTAAAAATAAGACACAGAATTTTTTGACACACAAAGTTATTTTTCTTTATTTCCAATTCATCCTCTCTTTGAAATCTTGCCTGTACATCAGCATTGCGCATCCATCATAAGAAGACCATGTATATGCCACTCGCACGTACGTACTTCTTTTTACCTGAAGTCCTTCGTTCTGAGGGCTAGGGACTGGAATGATCTCGCCGATCAAACTGTACTATTTCAAGGTCACTATAAACGAAAATTTTCCTTATCGAACAAATGCCAACCCGCATGTAATACCCAGGCAAGGCTGTTTAAGAAATTAATAAATAAATTGAACAAATCAAATAATGCGCATTCCACGGAGCTTAAACGGATTACGGCTATGTATTTCCATAGATAGAGTTTGGATTGTTTAATCGTCTTGCTTTTCATAACATCGTACTAAGAACAAGGGTGAATACAGATTACCTACTTGGTGTAAAATATAGGGAAAACACGGGGAAGGCGGGAGATGGAAATTCAAGATGATCAGCAAAACGAGAACAAGGTGAAAGCAGGAGCCAAGACGATGCGGAAAACGAGAATAAGGTGAAAGCAGCAACTTGCTCTCGTTTTGCTCATCATGGTGTAAAATACGGGCTACAGTTGGCAATTCTCACCTTTTTTTTCTGCAAAGGTTCCTTCTAGCCCTACCACTCCACTAGGCTTATCGTCAGCGGCGTGTTCTCATGATGCCGCGATCATCATATAGCGTGAAGCCTTGTATCAAGCTACCGCCTCTAGTACAGCCGTGTATCCGTGGCTATTCGCTTGGGAGCGCTTCAGTAGTGGCGCGTGAGCGCGTATCTATTTCGTATTTTGGATATATCGCGTGCCTTTTTTTTTCTTGGAAAAACCAACGAGGCAAAGCTGAGCACAAAACAAATGCTTGATTCGGAGGTTATTTGTTGTGCCCTACAACTTTGCAATTGATTTGTTTACAATTCAAGCAATAATTAAAAGGTTCACTAATCAAAAACAATACAATATTTATCCATCGCGATGAAAAAAATACTGGCTGCAAGTACACACGACTACGACTACTATGCAGCCGGTGCGCTTTCTCTAGGGCGCATGGTTTTCTTTTTTTGAACCTTGGTCCAAGTTAACTCGGACAGCCGGTACAACCGTTTACCCATGATACAGCATTGACAATGTTGGTAGGTAACTACGGCTTTAAATGTCTTCGTTCATGGTACGGTATTGGCAATGTTGGGAGGTACTACGGCTTCAGTCATGTATCATTACGCGAACTTCCGGGCATGAAGAGCTTGAATGTTGTTATACCGTAATATGAGGACTTGTTCCCACAAGATATATATATATATATATATATATATATATATATATATATATATATATATATATATATATATATATATAGTTCCGCCTGAAATAAATCAGTTGGGAGTGCCACCTGTGTCGTCGCGTGTGTGTCATCCGCCTTTTGTCTGTGTACTTGTGTCGTGAATTATATCACTGAGCAAGAACCAACTAGGTCAAGGGCACGTTCCTTTAGTATTGTACCGCATGTTGAATTAAGGTTCATCCACTTAGTCCTGAACAGGTTGTTGTCTGTAGCCGTAGCACGGACGGACGGACGGACGGATGGACGGACGGACGGACAGACGTATGTATGTATGTATGTATGTATGTATGTATGTATGTATGTATGTATGTATGTATGTATGTATGTATGTATGTATGTATGTATGTATGTATGTATGTATGTATGTATGTATGTATGTATGTATGTATGTATGTATGTATGTATGTATGTATGTATGTATGTTATGAGCATTTCCTTCATTGAAGCGACCCCAAATGACGCATGCTTTTTCACGATGCATTGCCCCCCTTCCCTGCCGTGCAGGCGAGCTGTCATGAGCGAAGAGCAGTAGAGTTGCCCACTCATTTTGCGACTGCGTCGGTTACTAACTGGGTATGGCATCCGGGTTTACCTATTCTCTGCCTCCTTTCTCTACTCTCACTCCACACTGTTGCACATGAGCGTAAAGGCATGCACTGCAGCTTCTGCAGTGCTTTTGCGCGGACGCAACATTACAGTGACTCCCAGGGAGCTCCAGAGGGCATTGTGGCTACGTTACCCACGAACAAGGCAAGCTTTCTGACATCGTTTATCTCTTCTGCCGCACGCATACGGTGGGTTCTCAGCCATCTCTCGATGCAGCGTCTCTCTCTCTCTCTCTCTCTCGAGCAGCCGCAGCATCAGTAGAAGTATAAGCAATAGTAGTAGTAGTAGTAGTAGTAGTAGTAGTAGTAGTAGTAGTAGTAGTAGTAGTAGTAGTAGTAGTAGTAGTAGTAGTAGTAGTAGTAGTAGTAAAGTCGAAGGAAACGGGAAACAAAGCTTTGCTATTGAAACCTTATTATTAACGTAGACCCCCCCAAGGCGTAGGGTCTGCAAACCGTTTTAACTCTTCGAGCGTGCGAACTCAAGAAAAACTTACCGTCGCTTACTTTGAGTGGCAGAGTAAGACAAAGGGAAATCGATTGTGCAGAGAATAATTGCCTTGCACGAACTGCCGGCCATTGTTTTGCCTGCTAGCGCTATAACACTATAAACGCGTACGACCATCCTAGAAAGGATCAAGAGCAGGAGCAGAATATCGGCAGCTCGCGAATAGACACTTTAAGGCATGAGGCATAACTCTTAGCTGAAGTTTCAAAGTCAGGCAAGCTTTTTTTTTATAGGGACAATATTGTCGGTGACCTGATAGATATCAGTACTCCAGACTCTAGCTTGTGTTCAGTGTTGCTATCACTGTGATCTTTATCATTGAACCCTTATAGTCTAGCAGGAAATATAGGGTCTCGAATAAAATCTGGCAGCACACTCGCGAAGCATTCTTTTTTTATTGGTCAGCGGCAATTTGGCTCTCATAACTTTTGTGTTATGACCCTTTAACGCCAGTTACGGCTGGCAAATATCGCGTAAGAATGTGGTACATTCTTCGAACATTGTTCTCGAGTAAAAGCATGAAATAAATATGAACTACTTCATAGTGCCCTTAATTAATGCCTCTGTACTCTGCGATGTAACATTCAATTGGTGGTGCTTGCACGTTGTTTGCGCGTATGAGTTCTGTGCTTCTGCACAACATACTGTTCATCAGTGCGTTTAGCAGCTTGTTAAAGGTATTCTTCTTTACGCTCGGTGGATCCCCGATAACCGATAAATAGACTGTAAAAATATTTCTGTTCGTGCGTTTAAGTGACGTGAATTTCGCGATTAGAAAAGGTCGCGAAATTTAGGCACATGAGAAAGTTTTGTTAAAGAGATATAATACCATGCCGAAAACTCAAAATTTACTTTGCCGGGTAGTTTTGCTGGCTGTAATGCCTAAAACGTTGCATATTCAATTTACTTGGGCGTGTACGCTTGTGTTGTGCGAATCCTTTCAGAAGATCTGCTCTGAATCACCAGCCTCGCTAAGAATCTCCGGCCTCGCCATCCTTCGACGAGCCAGGCAGCATGCAGTGACTATACCAGCGAGGCTGTTCGAGGCACTTTGTCATATTTTCTCTGCTTCATGGGCGGGCTTTCGCTTCTTGGTAGGGTTGCTGCCAATACGACTCGCACTCAGGAAACAAAATTCCCACGTGCAATGACTTGAACTTTATGTGCAATTTCACTCCACCACTCGATTGAAGCGCTTGCACAAACACGCCGACATTCAAAGTCAAAGTGCTAGTGTCTAAAAAACATGGATAAAACAAATGCAAGCATTAAATGATAGTAGTGCAAGGAAACAAGACGGCATGCGTAGAGAGGCCAATGCATCCGACAGACTGCAAGACCTTTACGAAGAACACATGTGACTCAAGTGCCACGCACAGGGCTAAAAGAGACTGCACTGCTATGGAAAGGCAGAAATAGTACAACACAAAAAAGCTTTCGCGGCCCAAGTGAGCCGCAAGGCACAAACACGAAACCGCGATGTTTAGCAGTCGCGAATGGCGGGCAAAGTAGTCGAACTGCGAGCAACTGAGGCCTCAAATTTATAGGAATTCACACTTTATCAGCTCTCTGTAATTGCATATGTCGGCACGGATATTCAATATCGACATGGTGTAGGAATATTACCGCTGTTCGTGTAATTTCTGGTGCCTATACATGCCTTTGCCTTCGGCTAATAGCATCATGCCTGCGCCGCTCACAAAAACGGCGCTGTTATAGGCACTGTAAACAAATCTTGCCAAATTCCTTTTTTGTTTTGTCTTATGTGTATGTCTGTGCAAGGACGCAAAGTGTCAGGAGCAGTGCAACTGGCAACTCCGCCGGAAGACGTATCGTCTCTCCGGTGTTTTGTCCAGGCGGAAGACGCTTGCGTGAAGAGCAAACGATACACTCACTGTAAACAGCGCAGCCGTCACGCACACCACGTGCCGGAAGTTCAAGCCACAGCTTTCTTTCTCTCTTGTTTTTTCTTTTTCTTTTTTTTTTGTTCGGCGCTTGCAGAAAAGAGCGAACGAGGAAACGTCTGCAGGCTCCGACGGCACAGAGTAGACGCTCTGAACATGCTAACATTCGCGGCGTGCCTGTCAGTGTTGTAGCGACTCACCACCGTCTTTGTACCACATCTCATGGGGATGCCAAAATAGACCGCCGAATTTAAATGCCTACTTAGTTAGGTATAATCTAACCAACACACTGGAGCAATGGGAGGCACAACTCGCTAGCTCAGACCCGAAGGTGCAGAAGGGTTTTCTTGGTCACGTTCGGCTAGCGGCAGAAGCCAGTGGAGCCCTGGAGTTGGGGCACCACCCATCAAGCTCCTAATCCCCTATCCCCATTTCCCCAATTCAATAAATTTATTCTCTCTCTCTCTCTCTCTCTCTCTCTCGCTCTCGCGGTCCTTAGATGCCAAACGTACAACAATGCGGACAGTTAGGTTGTGTGTGGTTGCTATGACACAGTTTTGGGCCCTCGAAACGCAGTGTGCACTGCTGACATGCTTTACAGTGAAACGCAATGCCATTATGACCCTCATTGTTGTTGTTGTTGTTCTTTTAGTAATGAGCTATAGATAATAAGAATAGCCAGTCATCAAGCTACGCTTTGTCATCACTGCCATCATTGAGCGCACGACTATATACCCAAATTCGCTCATTTTTTTTTGGTGAGCACGGAGCACGGCAACGATGTCTCCTACGCTGGTGTGAGCATCCAAATCTGCGGCGTCCTGATGGACACCGGTCCCCATACAATTGCGAATACATTTTACAAGTGCTCGCGGGGGAGCCCTATTATGACGCACCGCACGACGGAATATTTCATAATAGGGGAAAATACAGAGGTAGACAAAGAAAGGTTGCTTTATGCGAATATGATATCTATAATGCGCTTAGCACAGCGAATATGTCATAATCGGGGACAATACAGAGGTAGACAAAGAAAGCTTGCTTTATACGAATATGATATCTATAATGCGCTTAGCACAGCGAATATTTCATAATCGGGGACTATACAGAGGTAGACAAAGAAAGCTTGCTTTATACGAATATGATATCTATAATGCGCTTAGCACAGCGAATATTTCATAATCGGGGACAATACGGAGGTAGACAAAGAAAGCTTGCTTTACACGAATATGATATCTACAATGTGCTTAGCACAGCGAATATTTCATAATCGGGGACTATACAGAGGTAGACAAAGAAAGCTTGCTTTATACGAATATGATATCTATAATGCGCTTAGCACAGCGAATATTTCATAATCGGGGACTATATAGAGGCAGACAAAGAAAGCTTGCTTTATACGAATATGATATCTATAATGCGCTTAGCACAGCGAATATTTCATAATCGGGGACTATACAGAGGTAGACAAAGAAAGCTTGCTTTATACGAATATGATATCTATAATGCGCTTAGCACAGCGAATATTTCATAATCGGGGACTATACAGAGGTAGACAAAGAAAGCTTGCTTTATACGAATATGATATCTATAATGCGCTTAGCACAGCGAATATTTCATAATCGGGGACAATACAGAGGTAGAAAAAGAAAGGTTGCTTTATGCGAATATGATATCTATAATGCGCTTAGCACAGCGAATATGTCATAATCGGGGACAATACAGAGGTAGACAAAGAAAGCTTGCTTTATACGAATATGATATCTATAATGCGCTTAGCACAGCGAATATTTCATAATCGGGGACTATACAGAGGTAGAAAAAGAAAGCTTGCTTTATACGAATATGATATCTATAATGCGCTTAGCACAGCGAATATTTCATAATCGGGGACAATACAGAGGTAGACAAAGAAAGCTTGCTTTACACGAATATGATATCTACAATGTGCTTAGCACAGCGAATATTTCATAATCGGGGACTATACAGAGGTAGACAAAGAAAGCTTGCTTTATACGAATATGATATCTATAATGCGCTTAGCACAGCGAATATTTCATAATCGGGGACTATACAGAGGCAGACAAAGAAAGCTTGCTTTATACGAATATGATATCTATAATGCGCTTAGCACAGCGAATATTTCATAATCGGGGACTATACAGAGGTAGACAAAGAAAGCTTGCTCTATACGAATATGATATCTATAATGCGCTTAGCACAGCGAATATTTCATAATCGGGGACTATACAGAGGTAGACAAAGAAAGCTTGCTTTATACGAATATGATATCTATAATGCGCTTAGCACAGCGAATATTTCATAATCGGGGACAATACAGAGGTAGACAAAGAAAGGTTGCTTTATGCGAATATGATATCTATAATGCGCTTAGCACAGCGAATATGTCATAATCGGGGACAATACAGAGGTAGACAAAGAAAGCTTGCTTTATACGAATATGATTTCTATAATGCGCTTAGCACAGCGAATATTTCATAATCGGGGACTATACAGAGGTAGACAAAGAAAGCTTGCTTTATACGAATATGATATCTATAATGCGCTTAGCACAGCGAATATTTCATAATCGGGGACAATACAGAGGTAGACAAAGAAAGCTTGCTTTACACGAATATGATATCTACAATGTGCTTAGCACAGCGAATATTTCATAATCGGGGACTATACAGAGGTAGACAAAGAAAGCTTGCTTTATACGAATATGATATCTATAATGCGCTTAGCACAGCGAATATTTCATAATCGGGGACTATACAGAGGCAGACAAAGAAAGCTTGCTTTATACGAATATGATATCTATAATGCGCTTAGCACAGCGAATATTTCATAATCGGGGACTATACAGAGGTAGACAAAGAAAGCTTGCTTTATACGAATATGATATCTATAATGCGCTTAGCACAGCGAATATTTCATAATCGGGGACTATACAGAGGTAGACAAAGAAAGCTTGCTTTATACGAATATGATATCTATAATGCGCTTAGCACAGCGAATATTTCATAATCGGGGACAATACAGAGGTAGACAAAGAAAGCTTGCTTTACACGAATATGATATCTACAATGTGGTTAGCACAGCGAATATTTCATAATCGGGGACTATACAGAGGTAGACAAAGAAAGCTTGCTTTATACGAATATGATATCTATAATGCGCTTAGCACAGCGAAATGTGCCTTATTTTCTATCTGCATGGAGTAATATAGAAAGAAATCAAGCAGAACAAAGGTAACGTTATCAACTAGACGGGCGTCCGTTTTCGTACTCTGCGCAGGTGTTAAGGAAAAAGGTCGCACAAAGAGGAAAATAGGGTGTAGTGAAAATTACGTGTGCGCAAGAGGATGCACCAGGCGTCTATAACAGGCCAGTGAGGATAGTTTATTTCAAAATGTGCATAAACATGCGAATACCTTTCTGCGACAGCCACAGATGTGGCGACTGAAGAGAAAAGGGAGGAGGATGAGAAAAGGAAATTCACCGACGATTACGATTCTCCCTAATGCGAAATTTGAGCGCGCCTCTATACGTGTTCGCATTTCGCAATACACTGGCTGGCGCGGACAATCTTTCTCGTGCGACACGTTCCGAACGGAGCAGAGCGTGACGCGACTGCCTGACTAATCGAGAGGTCACGACAGGCAGCGCGTGGGTGACGTGTAGGCGCCATTCGCATCAGCCGCCGCAGTCAGACCTCCGCTCATCAAATAAAATGAAATCAGTTTATTTTCATCTCAAGGATGAGGGCAGGCTCGGGATAAACGTGAGGGGAACCCGAGCCTCTCTGATACATGGAAAGCTTTGAGGACAGACGAACAATATTCATTCATAGCAAGAAGGGGTGTCACGTGTGCCACATTCTTGAATTATAATCCTTTTCTGAATTAATTTTTTTAATAAAACAGGAACACTGAAGCGCAGCATTTGTCGGCGAAAGTGTGTTCTGCACAATGGAATGATCCAGTGTTGGGGGCGAGTAGGGTAGGGGATAATGTATGGGTGTAGTTGAAAAATATCCAAAAAAGCGCGATTGCTATTGAGCAGGGATTTTTTGTATCTTACTGCTAGGTAATACTCGTAAAGCTGATGAATCGGGATAATGTTAAACCGCTTAAATAATTCACCCGTGTGTGCATAATAGTCAACATTAGCAATGTGCCTAATCGCTTTTTTCTGTAGTTTGTATAGTCTATTAATGTTTGTTGCTGTTGTACTTCCCCATACCAAAAAACAATAACTGAGATGCGATAAAAACAAGCTGTTATAAAGTGTTATCTTAACGGCAACTGGAAGCAAGGAACGCAATTGTGCAAGTATATCTACACATTTGGAAATATTAGTCATTAACTTATTAATTTGTGGTTCCCATGACATTATACAATTAAAAACACTCCTAAAGTTTTAACTGTCTCTACAATTTCAATCGTCGCACTACCTAAGCGTAAGGCATCGTCTGGAGAAGTAATCTGCATGCGCGAGTGAAAAATGACAGCTTTTGCTTTTGATGCGTTAATGACTAATGAATTTTGCGCACTCCATCCATTTAGGCTCTAATGTAGTGTTGATAAGTGTAGTCAATGCACCTATATCGTTACCAGTGAAGATTATATATTTAGGTTGATCACTAATTTTTACAATATCGTTGATGTATAAGTTAAAAAGCAGCGGACCTAAAATGCTACCTTGTGGTACCCCAGTGATTATCGGCTAGAGCAGCGCATCGTTTCCATACGTGGTATCGTGCAAAGCGCTCGACGCATGCCATCGGTTGAACAAACGACGGATGGATGGATCAACGTTATGAGCGTCCCCCTTGGAACGGTGTGGTGAGTTGCGCCACCAAGCTCTTGCTATTATACTGCCTAATGTCGTACCAAGGTTAAACAAGAAAAAAAGAAAAAAAAAAAACACTATGAACTCCGGCAACCAAATTTTCTGATCCCCTATTGCGAACTGTGATTTTGTACGTCTCCGTTTTTTTGTCGTTTCCCTACTTTAATTCCACAAATCCTCCGATCGCCTCTTACTAATCCCTACTGCGAACATGTTTACTTTTCCACTGCTCTCGCTGAACCCAAGGGCTTCAAGGAGGCCACTGGTGCCTAAATCGACCGCTCGGTAGACGTCTTCACATTCTAATAAAACATGCTCCATAATTTCCCTTGCTTTACCGTCGCGCTTCTCTAGCGTCATCTCGTGGCGGTCGTCACAAGTCTTGCGCGGCACTACGCTTTTCTTCTCACGCTTTCGCCAATCCCTCCTCCGCTTCACGCCTCATGGTTCCGCTGCCCCCTCCTCGGCACTTTCCTCCTCCCACTCTACGCTCTCGCCGAATTTCCATCCCCCGCTGCGCTCCACGTTCGCTCTCATCTGTCGCTGTGCTCGTTCTGACGGTTACGCCGTAGGACAACGCCGACGCTCGCCGGAAGCAACGGCAGGATAGGTCAATCATACACGCGTCCGGTTGGCAGCTCCACATAGAGGAAAGGGGATTAAGGGATGAAAAGAACGAAAGCACGCTAAAGAACCCTAGGTGATCAAAATAAATCCAGAGCCCACAACTACGGCGTGCCTCGTAATCAGATTGTGGTTTTTGCTCGTAACATACTAGAATTTATTTTTTAGCAGTATAGTGACGTGATCTTGCCTTCGCAGAAATGTAAAATTAGTATTACTCTCGTAAAGTCTATCTACGAAATATACTAAATAATGTATTGACGTTCCACTAATTATCATCCCGAACAACTGCAGGGACAACTGTAGGACCCTAACTGTAATCGAGGGTTTGACGGAATCCCGTCTGGTTAAGAAGAGATGATGAAAAAAAGCTCCAGTGTGTGAGCCGAGGCGCTTTTTAATATGTCACACAAAGTGTTATTTCTTGGTCCGTGTTCCCTTGTTTTGTCAGGATCCTAACTAGAATGCCAAGCTAGGTGTAGTTGAGTTTAGGGACGAACATCTATAAAGCTTTATTGGCATTCGCATTTCTACTAAGTAAACGTGGCTCCACTACTGCCCGAATTCATTTTCATACTAGCAACCAGTGGCCCGAAGTTTCAGTTAGAATAATAGCTTCTAGATATGTTAAATCAGCCACCTGGACGTGTTTTTGGCGCCCTCTGCCTACCTCAAGTGCGTTACTGAAATAATTGAATTTATCAAAGTAAAATGTATCAGAAAATTCGTGAAGTACGACTTGCAATCTACATACATGATAGCATCGGATTGTCATTTGAATATACGAGAAAACATAATTCTGCTACACGGAAACTCAGATACAAATCCCTTTTCCAGCTGTCGTTTTTGGGTGAGCACGCCACGAAAGATACCTACGAGCTAGAGGATAACAGCTTCGCTCTGGGAAAAACCAGGAAGCTCGCCTTCGCGCATCCACGTCAGCCGTGGCAGCATCGCACTACCCTCTCTAGAATGCCCTGCACAAAGCCTTTCGTGTCACTTTGTGCAGACATTTAATAAACACTAACTCGTGTTACGACTTTTTATGCACTCACTGAAAGCTTTGCTGTATGTAGATTTTAACTCGTTGCATCTGCTGCATATTTTTTTTTAAAGGTCGCTGTTTTTTGCTCAATGACACAGATGAACATGTAACATCATGTGGTCGGCACGGCATTCTGATGCTGCGCCCTGAACGCCGATGTCATCCTGCAATACTCGAGAAGCAGATCACAGGTGCTTATTTTTTCGTATGACACTGCAGTCTAAAGAATATTAGTGCCGATATCGTCGAAAGCTGACCGCCATTTGCATACAGCATCCGTATGCATATCACTTCCCATCTTGGATAGGTATAAATGTGATAATATATTGCGCCTGTATATCTCCTGCTGTATGCCCCCCCCCCCTCTTTATGTAATGTACACGGGAATTTAAAGTGAAATAAGTGAAAGGAAGTAATCGCATCAAGAATATTCGTTTCCTAGAATTGAAGGCGACGTGCAAAATAATGTAGATACAAAGGCTCCCAGGAGAATATACATATGGAAGTGAACAATAGCGCATGCGGATTAATGCACGAAAAAAAAAAGAAGCAGAGTAGTGTGGACAACTGATCTGAAATACATCTAAAAACTGGAAGCCAGACGAACACATTTGCTAACCCGTATGCCTTTGCTTTGTCCTGTGGTTGTACCATCTCACGTCTTCTCGTTGTGATGAAGAAGCATAAATGAATGCCAACTAGCTTATCCAGCTTGTTAAAAAGTTAGTTCTTCTACGAGATAAAAAAAATGAAAGAAATAACTGCTTCAGCTTCCGCCATGAGCCCGCTCGACCGGCCACCCGTACAGTTCACCAGAGATGTTTACGGAATGCGTGTATGGTGACAAGCGCGAATTTTTGCTGTGTACATGTAAACGCATCTTATTCAATAAATAACTCTATACGTCGCAAAGGTCACTGCTCACTGAAACCTTAAATTCCGCGTATGAGTCTATCTATTCTTCATAGCAATAACATCCGTGCACCGAAAGGTTTTGTGGCCGAGTGTATAGATACGCCTAAACAACGTCAACAACTAGCAGTTGTCAAGAGACTGCCAGTGGTGTCGAAAACCACCTACAATGGTGAATAACACAGGTAGCGATAAACCGAAAAGGCACTTCAAATCACCTCGCCAAAATATCCTTCCGCAAAATGAGAGCCGGTATTGGTGCTTTCGTAAATGCTTAGGGACATGCGCCTAACCTTATACCAAAGAAACAGTACCAGCTGTCATATTGCGGCACGATATCTTACGGTGGTGGTTTGAAGTACCTTTTCGATTAATCGGTGCATTCGTTGCGAAAGACTTGAGCAGCGATTCGCAGCGGACAGGGTATCACGTGGCGCGTGCGTCATCACACCTTGCCGTCCTCGCCGATTCCGGACTTCTCACCTGGCAGGACAGACAAGGAAGGAAAAAGTTGAGAAGGAACGACAGGGAGGTTAACCAGTTTAGCTTAACCGGTTTGCGGCCCTACACATGGGAGCGGGATGCGGGGATGAAAGATGGGGAGGAGAGAGAGAGAGAGAGCACATAACACAGCACACACATTGTCAGTTGCAGTCCGTCACTCTTGCGCGGTATGTGACATCGCTGTCACAGCCGCGTGTCCAAGCCCGTATCTTTCAAGAACCGACGCAGTTCCTTCGTCGCCTTCAGCTGCGATGTCTTCTATCGGCGATATGTGAAAATAGTTGCAACTGACAACAAGACAGGACAGGACAGACAAGATATATGTAATACTGATAGCGAAGCTTCCGTAGAAACCCACCTGTATAGAAGATGTCGGCGTGTTGCAACCGTTGTCACATGTGTGCCGAAGGAATAACTTATATGAAGCAAAAAATAAAGAAAAACGTACAGTGATCCAGCCGAAATGGGAAGTGATGTCATGATTGGATGCTGTTTAAATAGAATGCTTGAATTCTATTATGTCCGGCAATTCCATCACTACGCGGGGCGTTGGTTTTCTTTTCTGAGGTTGCACGCCGCCTCAGCTTACGCGGGAGCATGTCTTTAACTTGCTTGTGCACTTTCCTTAAGAATGCGAGCGAATAAAAGAGGAAATAATCGCAGTACCCTGGAGGTTTCAAAACACGGTTTACATTTATTCGCCTGAAATTGTATTCCCCGCATACATGACAGAATAAAATGATTATGTTTCAAGAAATGAAAGGTCTAGTATGGCCAACACAGACACAGGGCAGCAAATTTTGCGAAACCTATATTATTTTCATGGAATCATTGAAGCGCTTATGATTCTGTGCAGCATCCTGTATTCATATCAACAGTCATCAGACAGGACAGCTCTGCACCATATCAAACAAGAAGCATTTTAGCCTACCGGTCTTGCTGCCTGCAATATTCTCGCTTGTGTAATAAGGAGAGTGAACGCTCACCGTACGGCGTTTCTTCGAACAGCGCTCCACTTTCATCGTCAAGGCAGGACAAAGCACGCCGGATGCAGCACCGTGCAGCTGCACGATAGCGAACAGTCTGCAGTCACACCTTCGTTTACCGTTAAAGACCATGGTCAGGTACAACTTGAGGTTACGTGGGTGAAGCCCACGGCGCGGCCCGAGCTAACACGTAACAAAACTGGTGGAACTGCAGCGCTCACGTGAGAAACGCCATTCTGCACGAAATAAAGCTCGCTGCAAATATGCTTGCACATGTCCGGTATTTTTCGTGGCAGAAACACTGGCCTGTAGGGATTGCAAAGTAGAAACATTGAGAAGTTGAAGAAAAGAAACACGTACATTTTCTCTGTTTAGGATGTGAACATTGCCTCCAAGTCAATTGTGACATTATTTGGCAATATTTAGAAAGGAATATTTCTGACTACCGCTCCGGCCATCCGTATTGCGGTCTGCCTAGCATAATCAGCGTCAAGTCTGTCAACATGGGCAGGATTGGTCTGGCTATCTATCCAGTGTGGAAACGGCCTCTCTGATCGCAAACATGAATTTTAAAGCGAAGCTTCTTTTGCCTACCGCCACATGATTTGGCGTGTCGTCGTAGTTGGCTGTCTCGGCGTAGCTGTCTGGCCGAGTGGAAGCTGTCGCTATCGGGGATACCATCCCGACTCTGCATGCACTGGACGCGTTCGCGTATGCGGCTGACAATGTCTCTGGCTCTGTTGCAGGCTCGCTATCAATTCGCTCAATACCATAAACGCCGTCTACTTAAACGCGTCTGGTGCCGAATCGCGCGAAATTTCGTGTAGGTGGAAGTGCCACCGAAAGTGATCGATCCAGAATATCGCCCTTGAAAAGGCAAGTTTTTTTTTTTTTCTGCAAGGTACGCTACCGCGGCTGATGGCCACTGCGGGACGCATTTCTTATCGTGATGCATCGTTTTGCCTTGAGGCTCATCAAAGCCTCGCTTAGACCGATTCCAATAGCCCATTAGTGACAGAATTATGTTTCACTTTGTTCGTCTGTTGGCGATGAATGCATGGCCAGTAAGGCGTGGCCTCACCATGAGGGAAGCACAGAGAAGAAACGTTCTCGCCTCCGGTGCTTCGGCAACGCGCGTAAAGCGCTGGAGCTGAAAGTAAAAGTTTGCGGGTTCTACTGACGCGCTCCAGCCGTGCAGCCTTGCACGGTGGCGCCTGCTTGAGGTGATAAGGGCAGCCATTCTCTGCAGCGATGCCTTCGGTTCGTTTCTATACCACTTTTATCATCCACCGTTCACGGTCGGCTGATCCCATTCATAACGCGGCCGGAGCGTCGCTCTGAACAATGACGAAGCACGAAAAGAAACAGCGAGAAAAACGGCACCGCTATACGTTCTCAAAACAGTTGCACCCGTTGGGGTGTATATTTGTCCCACACTCTAAAAACGTTTACACGCTTTAGGGTGTATATCTGCCCCACAACGATAATTGTCATCTGCCTGGTTTGCGTTTGTTTCCTTGCAAAGGCTACGCTCGCTACTTCCCTGTCGAGAATGCTATGTCACGCCGATAGCGCACATGGCATTCGTGACTTGGAAGTGCCGGGCTCGCAGCGTTAAAGAAAGGAAATGTGGCCAAGAAAGCTGGCGATTACTGTTCAGGGACAAGATACGTCCCAAAGGGTGTAATTTTTTTAAGAGTGAGCAGTAATCGTCGTCTGTCTTGCCCGCACGTTTATCTTAACCGCTGCGAGCCCGGTACTTTAAGACACGAATGACATGCGTGCTATCAGCGTGACATAGAATTCTCGACAGGAAACTAGCGAGCGTGACGGTTTCAAGAAAGGAAATGCACACTCTAAAAACAGTTGCACCCTTTAGGGTGTATATTTGCCACGCAACAATAATCGTTATCTGTCTTGCTTGCGTTTCCTTTCTTTAACGCTGCGAGCCCACCACCTCCAACTCACAAACGGCATGCGCGTCATCAGCATGACAGAGCATTCTCGACAGCGTTTTCAAGAAAGGAAACGCAAGCGAGACAGATGACGATTATCGTTGTGTGGCAAATACACACCCCAAAGGGTGCAACTGTTTTAACAGTGTAGCGGGCTTCACTTCGCCCCCCGCGCGTAAATTAAGCTTCAAAGACAAGTAAATCTGCTAGGGTTTCTGACGAGTTCCCTGGGCTTTTCTTAACACGACGCGTTCTTTGGCTCATTCCAGACACTCTGCCGTAGGTAACTGTCCCGCTTCCTTTCAAACCTCAATAACAAAAAAAAAAAAAACAAGAAAACTAAGTGTCCGACGGTGGCGTCAAACCTCAATTTCACACCACAACAGCCTTATGGTCTAACCAATAGTCTACGATTGCCGACAAAAATTATTACGCGATCGCACGCATACTTTCCTTGTGTCAACACTAACTGTAATCCGTTTTATAGTTAGCGAACAATTAAAGCTCTGGAAGCTGCGCAGAACCTTATTTGTTTCGTAGTCGAATGGCTTAGACATCCAGCTCTGGATCAAAAGAGAGGGTTAAACACAAATTTGCATGGAGATAATCCGCAGTGGTTGGTCAGTGGCTATGGCGTTGGGCTGCTGAGCACGAGGTCGCGGGATCGAATCCCTGCCACGGCGGCCGCATTTCGATGGGGGCGATAACACCCGTGTACTTAGATTTAGGTGCACGTCAAAGAACCCCAGGAGGTGCTTCATAATCAGAAAATGGTTTTGGCACGTAAAAAACCCCATAATTTATTTATTTTCTTGCCTGGAGATTTTGTTTAACAATCTTTTTGCCGACAGCTCAAAAGTTGCCTCATGTGCACTCATGTGAACGTCATTGCACGCTTGTAAGGTAGCATGCGACACCGCAAAACAGACGCGCGGCAGTGTATCAGTCTATTATTCTCCCCTCGCTGTAGCCAGCGCTTTGAGTCGCGGTGTTGTGGTTCGGTTTGCAGCGATGCGGATCACTCTCGACTCTTTGGAGAAAGAGAACCCCTGCCCAAGGCAAATCAGCTTCTATCAGAGAAAGCTATTAGACTATTTATTTATTTATTTGACATTAGTGGATTAGCCACGTGATTCACATTCCGTCAAATCTGGAAGATGAGAGCAACTCCGAGCGCTTTAAGTTGGAGCACCGCTCTCCGAATGAACCAGACAATGTAACCTAAGCTGTCGATTCGGACCAGTTAACTGCAAAACACACCGCGACAGTGCTATAGAGCGCTCGAAAGTGACCATTAGAACCTACGATTACATTGCACTTGGTTTGGGCTAGCACTGTTGCCTCGTAAGTGACTTAACTGTAACTAATAATTCAGTATTGGTCGAAAATACCCTCTGAAAGCCTTGATGAAGTCTACTTTTTACGCAATCTTTATGAAGAAATTCGTTAAAATTTTTAGAATAAATATGCTCTGACAATTTGCAACAAATACAGGAAAGCAATATTGGACGATAATTCGATATTTCATGTGGGCAATCTTTTTGAACATCAAAATAATGCGTGTAATTGGCCAGCCTTCTAATATACCTGTATGAACAGACGTATTAAATATGTGCACTAGAAACGTAGCCAGAAAGCATGCTTACCTTTTAAGACAAGCATTATTTTGTACAATTCAATTAAACGTAATAATTCATTTTTACAGCGAAGCTGTATACTTTTACCATCCATGCTTCTTCATACATGCTTCTTCTTCCTTCTTATATCTCGCTTTATAGGTGCGTGTTCTAAGGGATCCCGATCTCGCTTCGAAAAGTAATGACAGGCGGACACGCTGCGCCATCTAGTGGCGTTGCCGAGAAGTGCGCGCGTGTCCTGACAAGAAGCGTGGTCCGCCGGCGCCAGCGAACGCTGAGAATTGTTTCTCCGCTTGCCGAACATCCAGTTACACGTAATCAGTGGCCCAAGTTGGTGAGCGAGGTTTCACAGTATTCATGGCGCAGCTCGCTAAAGTGGTGGCGTGAAAGATTTATTAAAAAGCGGCAAGTACCCAGTGCATTTGTGGCACGTCCTACTAAAGCGTCGGGTTGATGTTCTTTAGGGGCCTGTGTGCCCTGAGTTGCATACCGCCCAGCACCAAACAAAAATTTAAAGGCTTCTTTGCCTCATCGTAAAGCCACACACAACTAGTGGCACGTACAAAGTGGCCTAAGTTGGAATCGCAGAGGCTCACTGAAGAGCAATGCAGACCAATTATAAATAAGAAAGATGAGAGCAAATAAATAGGGGGAATAAATAGGCCGTAGAAACACTAAAACACGTGGTTTTTCTGGAACTTGCCTAGAAAGGAACCACGGCCCGCTAGCCGCTTTTGAGATAGTTTTCGCAATGTTTAACTAACACAGGTTATGCGCATGCTCTATCAGGTTAATGAGCTAATTGGTATTAGTGCGTTCCCTTTGTAAAGCCCTTGTTCGGAAGCGCGTGGATTTAGTAATGACTAGAGAAGACCACTACATGCGACAGCTGTTATTTACTCGTACAAAGGCAGGTTTACCTCAGAAAACAAAAAAGGAAGCCACACGAAAGCGTTTCACGAATTCAACTACTAAGCAGCCACGGCGCGTATCCTTATTGCGATTAGGGCGCCTCGACAATGCTGCCTTAATGCTATTGCCGATGACAAATAAATAAGTCCATGCAAACACTTGGCGTTCTTTCCAGAACAAGCGGTATTGAACGGCGGAGCCTACATCGTATGAGGCACAGCAGGACGAAAGACGGACAGCGAATAGCGCTTTGTTCCACGCTTCCAGAGACGCGCGCATTGCATCGTTTTCGGCATCTGTCTTTGTTCTCACTGATCACACGAGTGCCCATCGTCTTTGCTCTTCCGTCTAGCTGCCAGTATTGACTTTTCTTCGTGACTATGACTCGTCGAAACCCCTCCCTCCCCTGCACCAAGTCAATAGCAACAAAAGAGTTACCTCCCGTCGTGGAAAGCTATACGGAAGGAGAAGCTTCAGATGAGAATCCAGGAAACAAAGACGCTGGTTTTTAGAGTCTACCGAATTACATTGGGCCAACGCATGCTCGCGAGCAAGCGCACCGAGCTTTCCCACTGCGTCTGTTCCTGACATAGAGAGAGAGAGAGATAGAGGAAAGGGGAAAGGCAGGGAGGTTAAATAGAGGGGTAGATCCGGTTTGCTACCCTACGCTGGGGAAAGAGGGGAGGGGGAGGTAAAGTGATAACAAAGTAAAGATAAAGAAAGAAAGGAGCACAGGCATACAATCACAGTTGGTCACTGTCGCCGCACACTGTCACTGCACAGTACAGTAGCACTTGCAGCACTATGAACATCTCTTCATGCTACAGCCGCTTGTCCAGTTCTGTAGCCCATAAATACTGCAACAGTGCTCTCGTCGCCCTCTGCTGCGATGGCTTGTGATGACGGCATTTTAATATAGCTTCCTCTGTTAGAGGTCATCGGTCAAAGCGCCCTATCGCGTTTGCGAGCGATCGTCTTTGTAAATTATAGCGAGGACAGTCACAGAGAACGTGCTGAAGAGTCTCCTCGTTACCACAGTAATCACACGAGGCGTCATCGGCCCATCCGATTTGGAAAGCGAAAGACTTGGCGAACGCCACTCCTAGCCATATTCAACAAAGCAGGGTAGCTTCGCGACGGCAGAGTCCAGCTGGAACGCAAAGGCGTAGAGAAGAGTTTAGGTTGTGCAGCCGGTTGTTTAGAAAACTTCCTGCATTCCACAAAAAGAACGTGATATCTCGGCTGAGCATTCGAAGTTTTCGTGCGGCATCTGTCCTTGATAATGGTATCGGCTCCTCTTCGTCGCCTTGAAGAGCCGACCGAGCAGCGTTATCGGTGTGTTCGTTTCCTATGACGCTGCAGTGACTTGGAAGCCACTGAAATGTCACGTGGTGTCCTTTCTTAGTCAAGGTATGGATTAGTTCTCTAATCTCGTATACCAGTTGTTCGTGTGGTCCGCGCCGCAGGGCTGCTGGCAAAGACTGCAGTGCTGCCTTCGAGTCACTGAATATTGACCATCTTCGAGGTTGTTCTTGGCTGACGAGAAGAAGTGCAACGCGAAGAGCTGCAAGCTCCATAGCCATCGGTGTCGTTGGGTGACATGTCTTGAAACTGATGGCGGTGGCTTTCGCTGGGAAAACCATGGCTCTAGAGGAACACTGGAGAGTTGCCGATCCATCAGTATAGATATGTACGTGGTCGGCGTACCTCTCGCGCAAAGGGAGCAGAGCAGACATCACCATACCTGATTCCTGGTATGGTGAGGTGCACTGCAGGTCGAGCCAAACACCATGGAGGAATTGATGGCTTAGTTGCGGGGGTGAAGCCTGATGGAAGACAGGTGTAATAATCCGCAATCGTGGTACAAAATGATGCCTGCGGCCTTTCTGACGGTAGTTTTGCCAGATGGTGGGAACGGGCACGGGCAACGTGCCTAATGTGCCCTCTCAACACTTCTACCGCAATGTGTGTTTGTATAGGTTGGTCACGGCCAATCGCAATAGTCGCTGCTGTCGATGTGCATTTTGGTAAACCAAGACAAACCCTGAGAGCCCGAGCTTGAATAGCCTGTAGAGCACGAACATTTTTTTGGCAAGTGTTGGTCAGTACGGGCAAAGTGTATCTCAAGAAGCCCATAAAGAGAGCCCTGTACAATTCCAACATTGCGTGCACTGACATTCCCCAAGTCTTCCCGCCCAGAAACTTGAAAAGCTGGGAAATTCCTGTCAGACGCTGTTTCAAGTAGGTCACGTGTGGGCTCCATGAGAGATCTCTATCAATGATTATTCCAAGAAATCTATCAGTCTTCTCGTAAGAAATTATCTGGTCATTTATTGAGATGGCGTAGGGTGCCATTGGTTTGCGAGTGAATGCCATCAGTGCAAATTTGTCTGATGAAATTTCAAGACCTTGGTTGCGGAGAGAGAGAGAGAATGAAGAGGAAAGGAAGGGAGGTTAACCAGATATGAGTCTCCGGTTTGCGGAGGTATGTAGCTGTCAGAGTAGCAGCTTTTTGAAGTCTTGCACGTATCTGAGGATGTGTCACACCTGAAGTCCATATACATATGTCGTTTGCGTACATTGATATCTTGATCGCTGCTGGCAGATGATCAACGAGACCAATGAGCGTGAGGTTAAATAGGGTAGGGCTTAGTACTCCTGCTTGAGGAACACCTCGGTAGGTGTAGTGTCGTGCGGTCTTATCATTGCCGGTACACACAAAGAAAGATCTAATAAAAAGGTAATGAGAAATCCATAAAACTCGACCACCTAGGCCAACCATCTCAAGTGCATCGAGGATAGCATCGTGAGATACGTTATCGTATGCCCCCTTGACATCCAAGAACAAAGCTGCAGATAATCTTTTGCATGACCTTTGATGCTGGACATACGTAGCGAGATCAACAACACTGTCTACTGAAGAGCGATCTCGACGAAAACCAGCCATGCAATTTGGTAACAGGTTGTAGCGCTGCAGGTACCACTCCAAGCGTGCAAGGATAATCTTTTCCATTATCTTTCCCACACAGCTAGCTAGCGCTATTGGGCGGCATGAGGTGAGTTCAAGTGGGGACTTGCCTTGCTTCAGGAGAGGGACCAAGCGCCTTGTCTTCCATTCTTCGGGTACGATGCCATCTTGCCAAGATACGTTGTATAGGTGTAACAGTTCCCTCCGTGCGCCGTCACTCAGGTTGTTCAAGGCGCTATAGGATATTCCATCTGGTACCGGGGATGAAGAACGCCTGCATAGAGCAAGAGCCGCTTCTAGTTCCTCCATTATGAAAGGAAGATCCATGCGGCCGTCACGTGAAACAGGGATGTGACTGGGGGCTCGAAAGCCTGGACCGGTTGCTTGGCCAGCGATCCTTGCACAAAAGTCTTCTGCAACATCAGCCTCTAGCCGCCCCTGGAAGAGCGCCAGCGCTTTGAATGGGAAGCGCTGTACAGCGAGGGAACGTAGACCACGTATGGTTCTCCATATGTGGGAAAGTGGCTTTCGGGGGTCTAGTGACTGGCAAAACCTTGTCCATCGTCGAGATGCTAATCTATCCATGCGACGTTGAAGTTCCTTTCGTAGTCGTCTGGCTGTCCTAAGGTCTTCGATTGATTTTGTACGCCGGTAACGCCGCTCCGCACGACGACGGAGTGCACGAAGTCGCTCCAACTCTATATCCAATTCCGTGTGCTTCGACGAAACCGTGACTGTGCGCGCGGCGCGTAGCATTGCAGACTTGATTGTTTCCTTAATCCAGAGGACAAGCCCTCTCGACAAGCATCTTCCATGGTGGAAGTAAAATTGGTCCACTCAAATAATCGAATGGTGTTCTGTGGGAAGGACCTGGACATCCCTTTGATGACAAGGTACGTGGGAATGTGATCACTTCCGTGTTTCTCGATATCCGAAAACCATTTAACACATCTTGTGAAAGAGGTGGGGATGAAAGATAGGTCAAGACAGCTGCCATAATTCACGCCTTGTATAAACTTGGGCTGCCGTCATTCAGCAGTGAAAGTTCGTGGTTGCAGGCGAAGCTTGCAAGTCTTTGCCCTTTTGCATTTGTCCTTGTGCTTCCCCATGCAATATGGTGCGCGTTAAATCTCCGATAATGACATATGGAGCAGGGCACGCCGACAAGATGTTCGTTAATCTTTTGGGTGATATATAAACGCGTACAATAGCAAACATGAGTTTGCCCTTGTTATTTGTTAGGCAAACATATTGATTGTTATCATGAGGCGGAATCGGCTGGCAAACATAGGTCAGTTCTCAACGAATAAAAACGATTACTTTGCTCCATGGCTCAGTTGTTCCGGATATAACAGCTTCGTATCCCGATAATCTGACTGGTTTTGACACGTTAGACTCACATATGACAATGATTGGGAACAAATTGGTATATATATACTGGCGAAAGTATGAAAGGCGTGACCTTAGTCTTCTTGCATTCCACTGCATGACTGACGCTGCCTTGGCTTCTTCTCGAAAGGATGGGCGATGGTTGGCCATGTCTCTTCTCGAGAGACACAAGCACTGTTCTTAAGGCGTCCAGCACTTTCAGTGCACTTCGATCAGACGTTGTTCCAAGGTTCGACAGGATCATTCGAATGGCATCTATGAGGGGACGCAGCATTGAAATGACTTGTCGATCT
The DNA here is from genome assembly GCF_023375885.2 of Dermacentor andersoni. Taxonomy (NCBI): domain Eukaryota; kingdom Metazoa; phylum Arthropoda; class Arachnida; order Ixodida; family Ixodidae; genus Dermacentor; species Dermacentor andersoni. The sequence goes on along the minus strand of NC_092822.1, from coordinate 14,794,774 downwards.
GCTTTGGGCGTGTCATCAGCGGCAGGAGTAGGCTCTCGAGCGGCCTTGACAATCTGTGGTTCTGTGGGAAGTTGCTGGCTCGGAAGCGCAGGCCATTCTTCCTGAGAAAGATTGTTTTCAGCTGACTTTCTTGTGCTGTTCAGCCCCTTTTTGGCCTGATTGGAGAATGTCGGTGCTACACTGGAAGGACCCCTCTCCTTTTGTATGTCTGCTTTTTTTGAGGAGGTTCTGTGACGCCGACGAGACGCCGGATCGTTTCAGCAGCCTCCCTGTGAGTCGAATTGTCTCGAACCATTTGCTTGAGAACAGCGACCTCTTTCTTGATGCGAGGGCAGTCCCTAGACGAGGCAGCGTGGCAACCATTACAGTTGCCGCACTTTAGGACAGTAGCCCGGCATGTGTCCTCCGCATGAGGTTCAGCACACCGGGGACACAATAACGAGTTTGGACAGACCCCCTTGACATGTCCAAGCCTAAAGCACTGATGACATTGAAAAGACGTTTGTACGAAGGGCCGAACAGGGTGTCGGAAGTGACCGACTTTGACGTGAGATGGCAGGCAGTCTCCTTTGAAAATCACTTTGACGCAGCGCGAAGTTCCAAGGCGGCTCACACGCGTGATGACAACATCCTCAGTCGCTGGTTTGACGAGGATTGGCAAGTCCGCGTTGGGAATCCCGACATCGATGTCATAAATTGCACCTGCTGTGGATGCATCATCAATCGGGATATAGGAACGCACTTTGATGCGCCCTAGCTCCGAGATTTGCGTCAATTTTTCGAGCGAACTCCCGTTGGTAACATCGATTGCGAGGATATTTTCGCCTGTATTTATCCGAATGTCCTTAATTTCATTCGGCACGACACCTTCCAAGAAAATAGATAGTTCTTGCCTGTTTAGAGCCGGAGGTTGTTTGAGGGTTCCTCGGGAACGAACACGATGGCGTGAGGCCAGCGTTCAAGCCTTGACTTCCGAGTCGCCGTGCTCGCTTGCGTTGATGTATTCGCATTGACAGTCCTCCTTTTGGCCCTCTTTCTGCGGACAGTGATGAAGCTATCATCCGAAGAGTCATCATCCGACACTGAGGACAGCTCTGTGTCCTCGGTATCACTGAGCACGCTTCATCTCTTCCTCGTCAAGTACGGCCTTGATGACCTCTGGCCAGGAGGGCCTCTGGAAGGCTCCACGTCCATGGCCACAAGACCGGGAGTCGAGGCACCAAGAAATTCCGAATATTTCGCCAGAAATCACAGAACACAGATAGAAGCGTTCTACCAAAAAGGCACCCCAGACATAGGGATACCCAGAAGGCTATCCCTGACATAGGGATAGCGACGCAATCTATGTGAAGATCCAGCGACTGTGTCTACTTGCTCGTTTCCAATGGTACCACAATGATTCGGCAACCACTGAAATACGATGTCATGTCCTTTCTCAAGTGCGCGATGGTAAATGTCTCGTTTGTCAGCAACAAGTCGTTCGTGGGGTCCAAGACGTAATGCAGAGAGCTAACTCAGGACGGCGACCGTGTAATCGCAGAAGCTAGACCGTTTCTTTGACGTTTCCTGGTTTATCAATTAATTGATGCACGCAGAGTTGCAAGTTCGACAGTTGGCGTAGATGTCAAATGCGACGTCCTGAATTTTATCGCTGATGATATTACTGAGACAAATACTGCAGCTGATGAACTAGAGAGAGAAAGAGAGAGGGCAAATGATAAATGAAAGACAGGAAGGTTAACCAAGACTGAGCCCGGTTGGCTACCCTACAATGGAGGAAGGGAAAGGGGGAGGGAAAGATTAAAAGAAGAAGAGAAAGTCCTCTGGGGATGTCGTTCGGTCACTTAGTTCGGATCACAGACGGTGACTCGAACCGGTAGCTTTCAAATATCGCAGCAGTGCTTTTGTGGCCTTTTGCAGCTGCGATATGCGAGGCCATTGTCCTAAGATCTTGTTCAAGGTGAATGGTTTTCTATCTAACTGATTTAGAGCTGTGCAGAGGTCATGTCTATCATTTTCAAAAAACCGGCAGTAGCACAGTAGATGTTCTATAGTCTCCTCGACCCCGCAGGCATTATACTCGGTGCTATCAGCCATCGCAATGAAACACGTATATGCATTGGTGAAAGCGACGCCCAAGCGTAAGCGGCACAGCATCGTGTTCTCATTTCGCGGAAGCCCTGGTAACAGGCACCGTTGCATAGATGGGTCGAGGGAATACAATCGATGTTGGGTGAATTCAGGTGTGTGCCACTTCTCCAATGTCATCCGGTGCGCTAGCTAGCTGAAGTGTTGGGCTGCGTCAGTCCGCGATAAAGGTACAGAAACAAGGGTTGCTCCTTCGTGTGCTTTCCTAGCAGCTTCGTCAGTGAGGTCGTTGCCGGAGATACCGCATAGCCCGGCAGGATGAACTAAAGTGCCTTACGCACCCATTCGTTTAAACATGTAAGCGGTCACTGTGGACTTCATGTAGTAGCAATAATGCCGCCTGTTTCAATGTTGCTGACGGCATTTGTGCCTTCTTGATGCCTTTAGTGGTAAGGGATACTCGAGGTGAATGCAGAGACTACAGTGGCAACGAAGGCCGTGCTGCCGGGACGTAATTCGGTAGTAGCGATGCTCCGTCAGTAGTATAGAGACGAATAAAACTCGTATTCGTCCTAGTTGATGGCAGGCAAGCAAGGAGGTGAAAGGATATCATTGTGACATGTCGAATGTGCACTCTTAGAGTGTCGACTGCAATTTATTTTGCTATTGGGTGGTTGTGGCTAGTGTGGATACCGACTTAAGGAGGCACGTCCTTATAAATTGGGCTTGTACATTCTATAGTGTACGTAGGTTTGTTTTACTGGTGCTACCCAGCACGGGCAGGCTGTCCCGTAAATAATTGCATGCCTAAAGTTTCAAAGGAGTGACTGTACAATTAATGGGTCACACCAGGTTAAGCCCAATGGATTTGGTAAGTTCGCACTGTCATCGTCATGAATACTTATCTTGAGTTTCTTCAAAAAAGCGCATCTAGCAGGCCAGAGCAAGTTATAACTCCGGCCGACCTCTCTCTCTCTTTCTGTAAATAAATCTCTATCTCTCTCTCCCTCTCGCTCATCCATGGACAATTATTGCGACGGGCAGCAGCACAAACCAGATTTTCTTTTGTTGACTTGAGCCCTTCGTCTCAATTGGAAAAGAAAGGAAATTATTTCTGTCTTTTCGCATAATTAGAAGGGAGTGCCCCAGGTAAAGCGTCACTCAAGTCATCGATACCCGGCCCGACGACGACCGATGGTGGCAACGAAAAAAAAAAAAGAGAAATAAAATTAACTTTACCCATTTCTTTCCCTATCTTGCACGAAGGAAAGAAGGTGGTAAGTTTGTTATTCCTCCATGACGTGCATGCGCGTTCGACCAAATAGGATCCTCGTTCAAATCTGATCATAAGACACATAGTGTTTTTTCTTCTTTTTTATCTAGTTGGAGATGCTCTGAACGAGGTGAGACAGGAACCTACCTACCGCGAAGCACCTTGTATTAGGCAAGAAATGCCCTCAATAGTTTTACAGCGCACAACACTAGGAACCTTATTTTGCGCACTTAATTACTTTACTATTTCATCAAAGCGCTTTCATATAATACATGCGCCCCACACCTACGGGCAATGACGGCAAGCGTTGTATGTTATCCGGAATGTCCTCAAAGTTCTCAAACAATCTCAAATTTCAAGCTATAGTTCTTGTGCTGACATCTCTTGGCGTAGCAGATTGCCACCTGATAAAGGTTGAACCAACATTTCAAAGAAACAAGTGACGACCATTGCAGATAAAGAAATGTTCTATTTCACAGAAAGAAAGTATACATAAATTTGCTTTAGGTTTACAACGTTTCCAGCTCGCAGCACAATGCACCATATCTCTCCAGGCAGCAAAAAGATATTTGTAAGCTCTTTGTAGAAGTTCTTTCATTTTTTGTCGGTTTTGTTTTCTTTTAATCGTTTAGCTCTAAATAATCTTGCCGCTCTTTTTATTTCGTAATATCTTTTTCTGTATTACCGTCATTTCAGTTTTTCCCACTAAAGTAACAAGGTGGCCTAATTCCCCCCTTTCTGGGAATTAACATGTACATATACCTTCTGTCCAAGCCTTCTAGAAACCCAGTCACGCCCTTGGCAACAAGAGAAGCGAAGACTCTAGCCGAAAAAATATATCATGAAGGGGAGCCGGTAACGTAGGAAATACGCTCAGTAGTCTCATTAAAAAACGCGTGGCCCGACAAAAGGTGTACGCGTGCATTTCGTTAAGCGTGTGCATGCTCAAGACAATGTTTTCTGTGGCTCTAAAAGCCTGCACGGCATGAAACGCGAGCTTCCTTCCATGCGAGAGAAGTATGCGGATTTTCCATTGGAAGGTCGAGAGATAAAGTTTTCTTAAAAAAGGAAGAAAATTATTCAATAACAATATAACAAAATAATGACGTTCGGCTCTTTGAGAATGAGTGAGCGACCGCAGGAGAGAGAGGAAAAAAAACTGGGTTTTGGAAATTTTGCGAGCAGGAAAACTCAGCACGTAAGGTTAACTAGGCTTATACAATATTCGGCCGCTCCGATAACAAAATATATAATACGGGGCAGGAGCCTGGAGACGAATTATTAAAGGAGCTTTCCCTTTTTTTCCCCCTTTTCTCAGTGTATTCGGTGGTTACTCTTTGTAGCTAGAGGCGTTAGGGCAGCGGTTAGAATTCGTGAACTTGACTGAACCAGCTGCTGGTTCAGCTGGCGTTCAAACTGCAAACGGTAATAGCAAAAGCCTTAGTGCGCCTACCACTATCTATGCTTATGCGGTTGCGCGCCTTATGTGCGTTGTTGTTCGTACGTACACTGCCACGTGCTTGTGTTTGTAGTATGTGCGGTGCGTATAATGGAGGAGTTGGGGGCGAATTTCGCAACGATCTTTGGGAATACGTCTGGGACGCGTTTGGTTTTTTATCGCATTATCACGCGCAGTTATGTGCAAAAGAGGTTGGCAGCTGCATCGATAATTTAGTAGGCTTCGCTACGTCGTTTCTTTTTTATTTATTTTTTATTTTTTTCTAACCTGTTAGTGGTGTGTTTAGAAAGTAGTATGGAAAGAGGCACGGGGGATGATAGCAAAATTAAACGGCTACCTTCTACTAGAACATATTGTTACGGGCACAGCCGCGTAACGCAGTAAGAAGATGAAGGGGATGAAGAGATTGGGAAAGATGAAGCGAAAAGTGCCGAAAGATCGAGATTCGTATGGCTATTAAAGCGCATTGTTTAAGACAGCTTGATGACCTTTATCCGCATGAATCCTCCTTAATACACTTTAATACACCTTAATTCAATTATGGGAGTGGGCCAGGCCGGCTTTTCTGAGCCTCGTCCACGGCGGCTATCCGACGCCGTGTGTGTTCCCCGTGGAATTTCGCACATTTCGCAGTGCGAACCGCAGCAGGTAGAGCGCCGGGAACGTGACGTAATCACTTGGTCACGTTCGTTTTGGTACCATCGAATGACATATAACGCCCTTTGCCGGAAGCCGGGTTTTCCGCTTCATGGGGCAGATAATGCTTTCCCAATAAAAAAATCAGAAGCACACAGACAATGGCAAAGACAGTGCTGCCTTCCATATTTGCCTTTTGCGTACGTGCGAATTACTGTACACACATACCGAAACGGCTCCAGCGTCTGTGCGACCCGTGCTTTGCAATGCCAGTGCAACAACAGTCTCCGCACCCTCACACGGATGATCAAAATTATTTATTATCAGACTCACGCTTTGCATAGGAGCGCCTGCTTACAGAGTATGGAGAAGGTCAAGAAAGTCAAGGAAAATGAAAGTGGCATCGCAGTCATTGATTAGGCAACAAAATGAGTGAGTATCAAAAAGAGTATTCAACAAATCTGTTTACTTCTAGTGGCATCTCTCTGCCGTCTGTTACAATACAATGTTTTCAGTATCGACGACGACAAGTGATCATCAATGACAATCCAGGAATACACTGGCAAATACACCGACCATCGAAGTGAGAGAAGTCATTGAGTTGCGTCAGCTAATTAAGGTTTGGTCAATCCCCATGACGTGACAACGGTGACAAAAATCGGGAACTTAAGGACAGATGCAGTGCGGTTTTGTGGACGGAGCTTGCACAGAATTCTTAGGTTGTCGCTGAATATAGCGAAACCGAGTGTCAGGGATCTTCGATGTAAGCAGTAGGGTGCTCAATAGAAGCCGTGACGTACACTCACGGACACATTGCGGGACCTCGGCCGTCCAGCAGCCAGTCGCCTGGCAGGTCCCCAGAGATTCGCCCTGCACGACGTGTCCCATGGCGCAGCGCTACCATACCGTTGAACCAATCTTCTAGGAGTCGGCCGACGTTTGGTCGTTGCCACAGTAGACCACAGTGGCGTTCTTCGGTATCTCCGTGGGAGAGCAGCAAACCTGCACCAGTGAGATATATATTGGCTGATTTGTAGCCGGCTTCAGGTTGGTATGCGAAAGGAAAAGTTTGTCATCCCGAAGCTGCGTCCTTGTGCTTCGAGTTCTCGATTAGTTCAGCCTTGCTCAGCGATCTGCCAGCCTACTGGTTAGCTGAAGTGGTAAAGTGATCTTCCCGCTATAGTGTTGGTTCCGGATTCAATCACCGGACCAGGGCGAATTAAAAAAAAATTGGCAGAACAAGAACTGCGCGGAAAAAGGGGACAGAGAAAGAAAGACACACAGACAGGGGGTCGTCTGTGTCTTCCTGTCTGTGTCCCGTCTTGCTCACTCTGCTCGTTTCCCGACGATATGCCAACTCAACCTGGCCTCTACCCTTGTTAGAAATCTTCTTCAGCTGCGAAGTTTTATTTTTGCGAAAGCCGGTATGATCTTGCTTCGTAGCATTGCCTATTGTTGGACGGATGACAAATCTTTCTTTCCCCAATTTTTCCTCGAGCTTTTCCGGCTTCCGCTGAACTAATTTACATTACTGGTTCGTAAACCGCGTCAGTGCTACAATGAATGTTCCTGTCACAGTTGTGAAACTATAGCTGCCTACAACCATTTTTGATAATGTAGATTCTTTCACACAAAGACACAACCCGGGGTCGATCCGTTCACAATAAAAGCCTGCACGGGGCTCACACTCTACAATAAACTCCAGGTTGAGCCATCATGCCTCAACGGAACCTTAATATGGGTGGTTTGGAATAGTGAATCTATGGAAAGCAATAAGCACAGAACAAGACACATGTTTCTGAGTTATTCACTGAAAAATATTACGTAGGTAATGTGCCTTTTTCGGCCAACCTTCCTCTATGAAGTCTTAATAATTTTACATAGAATAAACACTAAAAGGTAATCCGAGCACAGTGTAACGTCCTGTTTAGCAGTTATAACTAGCAGTCGGAATTAGATTACTGTTTTTCTTCTTGAGAAGGGGCCTGGGGTACAGCATTACGTTTTGCCTCCGTTTCAACATTCAAAATGTTGCACTGCGTAGCCGTTCTCCATCACGTACGGCCGCATGCTTACGAAAGCTTTAAAATTCTGGGGTTTTACGTGCCAAAACCGCGATTCGATTGTAAGGCGCGCCGTATCACTTTCCCCGTCACGGGCTTCTTGGAAATGCAATCAATGCACGGCAAACGATTTCGCCCCCAGCGAATTGATGCGGCTGCAGCCGGGATTCAATCCTTCGCCCTCGGGTTTAGTAGCTCAACGCCATAGCCGCTACGCCACCCTGGCGGGTCGCTTACGAAATAAGGCCGAGCTGTTTTACTTTTCGCTGAAAATCTGATTGTACCGAGTTCGATAAGACGTTGTTCGTGATTATATACAAAGCGCTTGCGAAAATCATCATTCCCAAGATTCACGCTTGCTTCACGCGTTCAAACACGTGGAAAGCAATCATACCAGCTTAAAGCAATATATGTTACTATGCGCCCGCATTGTCGCTTTTTCTTTCGTTACCATATGTCAACCTTTGTATATCTTGAATGTGAAAGAAAAACATGGTCTTCATCTCCTCAGCGTAAAACAAACATACTTTTTTGTTGAATCGTGCATATTGTTCTGAGTGCACCCTGAGCTGGAACAGTATCTAAGAGACGTGTAGCCCAAATTGCGCCTCTTCTCCGTGCACAACTTTCATACTGGCTGCTTGCCATGTGTACAATCTACGTGAAGAGCTTATTGACCGTGGAATCTGCGAAAAGAAGAACAGTAACATCACAGCCTGGGCGCATGGCTAATTATTAAGCTTTTCAGATTGCTCTAACATATGCAAACTACACAGGGTTGTACGATTTTGCGGGCTGTGGTAAAAAACTGCTTATGAATTCAAAGTTTTGTCAGATACACTGATCGGTAAACTTTTGACGTGGAATGTACCAATTGACGAAATAGGTTTAAAGATGGCAGTCGTAATATACCTTAAGTTCACTTCCAATGAAATTTATTAGGCGTATGGAAAGCGATCAGGTTACAAACAAGGATACCAGTACATAACAAATGTGATGCATCTTAAAAATGAAAGTGTGATCCAAGCGTCGACGCTCAAGAAGAGAAGTACACGATCGTTGTTGCTTTTCTCTACCATCAATATGCGGCCGAAATTTCGGAGTATCGAACCCTCGACCTTGACCCCTGCAGCAGAACGCCTAAAAATTGAATTCTTCCAAGGGTTTTCTCTGATCCTTGAGTCGTCACAGCGATCACTCAACTCAGCGAGGCCCTGCTAGATTGTAAGCGTCTGTAAGAAGCAGTAAGAAGTCGTATCCAGGTCGTAAGATAGCAGCTTGAAAAAAAAAATAAAAAAAGAACAATACAGCAGCGCCCATGTCCACCTCCTTTCATTGGTTCTTTTGATTTCTTGTTTGGCTGTCCCTGCAGATAATCGACCGGCAAACTCAGGGATAGGTCGAATGACCACGCCTCGGCATCTTTTCGCACAGATGGTCCTCCCGGTGGTGAAGCAGACTGAAGCGCGTCGAATGCCGTGCACAAATATACGAAGAAGGCCGGCTTAGTCACGCACACTGTAGCAGACGACCAGCGTGTGCAACGTGGCGATACGCCGGGGAAATCCTTTACTCATATTACCTCGATGCCTTCATTCTGGATCAGCTGATGCGGCCGGAAATGTAGTCTGCACTATGCAACGTATGCAACGCCAAAGACGGACAGCTGACACACCTGTAGCCTGCTTTCCTTATAAAATACGCTTAAACAATTTCGCGTTCAGTTTTTCTTGTATCTTTTCTCAGGAAAGTTGCGTTTGCAGTGTTCAGCCAAGTGACTACCGTATCCCTGTAAAAAGCCATTACTGTGCTGTCTAGCCCTGCCATTGAATCACTGGCCAGTTTGTCTAATATAAACGCGTCCACAACTTGAGCACATCTCATACACAACATTTGATGTGCATGTCGTGTAAGTGGTCCGATGATTACTATGGCATCGCGTGTGTTTCTGGTTCTTTTTGAGATCACTCGCAGCCGACTATTTGCAAAGCGCTGAAAAATATATATTTACATTGTGTCGGTTTATGACCTTCTTCAAATTATGTGGAACTTATGGAAGTAGGACCTTACACGCACATGTCCTTTGTCAGAATCTTCAGTTCGGCACTTCCTTCCCTATACTAATATTTTGAATGCATGTCTTACCGACACACGAAATAATAGACACCAATACTGCTGCACATTTTAATCTGTCTACTTGGGTGGACACACTGTGCTGAATTTAGTGAACGCGTGACTCTCGCAAAGCACCAAGAACGCATGTGGTAACTATGCTCCTTTTTATGAATTTAGAGTGGGCGCTATCCAAAGGTAGAACACTTTTCTTTGATCTCGGATCTGAGCCCCTGTGAATTGTTTGTGATCAATTTGAGACAATCTGCTACAGCGTCGTCTAGACATTTGTACTAGCGTTTGAAATAAACGCTAGAAGGAACTTTAGCGCCAGTCCTGTCGTATGTGTTCCTTTCGTCTTCATCTTTAGCGCGTTTTTATGAAAACTGTCAAGATGAACGAACTTGCCAAAATCAAGGTATTGTTAGTTTTGTAGCCAGGAAACTCTGGCTCAAGTCACAGGTGCAAGTTGGTGCCACGTCATAGCAATGTCCGTTTTTAAGGCACGTCTTAGACTCCGGCGCATCCGTGATGTCTCCCGGATATCAATTGTAGTATCCTGGAACTGAAAGTCCTCCTCGACCACATTGTCCCTAGGAGGAAAGTCCGCTTCCCCGCATGTGACGTCGAGATCATCGACAGAGTAAATGTTACATGATAGCACTATAACACCAACAAATTCAATTAAAGCAAAGTCTTTGTCGGAACTTTGTCAGCAGAAATTACCTCATTGCCTGAGGTTCTCATCACATTGTGCACTCTCAGATATCTTATACTACTCATCATTGTTAGCGCTACTCTAGCCCAAATATGGTAATTTGTTGTATTTGCTATTGTAACTCTACAGAGACATTTGCCCTTTGTATTTCTGACATCTACTTGCTTATGGTCTACAATGGCATTATGAAAGTATGGCTAGCCATCAGGTTAATGGTCCAAATTTTTCTGTAAACATGTTATCATGTGTTCAATGACAATAAACTCCAATTTGATTTGATGTAACGCACTTCGAACAATAAGCTTTCATTACTTGATTTACTGACGGACTGATTCACTGGTTGATTGAATAATTGATTGATTGATTGATTGATTGATTGATTGATTGATTGATTGATTGATTGATTGATTCTGTGTTGTTTGTTGTTTAATGATAAACGTCAGTTTTACAAAATCCCATAAAATGTAGCCGTGTATAAAAGAAAAAAATAAAGAATCGAATAAAACAGAAGATAATGTTTCCGTCTATTTCGCGCCCGTCAATCAAACGTTTTAACGTGAAAACATCAAATGGGCCATTGCGCGAAAAAGCCAGCGTCTGTAGTCGGGACAAGCGAAAAACGACGGCACCTAAATTCCCATTGGCTGCGACGCCGTGTCACGAAGGCGCCTCGATGGAGAAGTGCGGGCGAAAGGAAGCACCTGCTGCCGCGGTAGCACATCTGGTGTTGCGTGAGGGGAAAGGCAACGTTACCTTCGCTCTCGCTCTCAGAAGCCTGTGTTATCCGCGCGTGCCTAGGCAGCACACACTGTTGCCTAGCCTCAGTAAGGCGAAATGAAGACGTGCCAAGCCAGATAGCAGGCCTGTGCACCTTTCTTTAACCATTGACCAAGAGTCTCAACGCGCTCGCTTGGCCCCGAGGATTTCATAACTCGAAGAACCACCCATCGGCGTTCAATTGAACTTTAATGCTTTCGCATTCACAACTCATAAGAAGTGTTTAGGTGCCCTCGGATTTTTTAAATCCTGTGACATCTCGCAGATGAGGTAGTTCATCTTTGCAAATGCTCAATTTTCTGTTTTTTTATTTGTTTTAAACGCTAGGACGAGGACGTTAGGACGTTATCCGTTTTAAAACATTAGGACAAGACTACTGGCAATAGCTTTCGTACCATCGCGCGTCCGTTAAAAAAGAACAAGTACGTTAGTAAACTGACATCTTGTTGAATGAATATGTATTTTGAGCTATCAAAGCCCTGCAGACGTCTACACTGCCCTAGCAACAGCTATTTCATTTCTTTTACTGCATTCTTGCATTCACAAAGAAACACGCCGGAATGCCCGCTATGAAACTGCAGCACGAATAATTTCTATGGCATCTCTTGTTGGTTTCTTTTATTCTTGGCATACACTGGCTCACGGTCCTCCTGATGCATGTAATGGGGGGCTTTGCCCCTGCCCTTTTTTTATTATTATTGAGTCGCATCAGCCAGACGGCTTAGCATACTGGAGAGATGCAATGGTCCCTACATGCTTTCTCTGGTGAGTTGAGTACCGTTAGAAAGAAGGAGTGAAAAGAAAGGCAGTCGAGGCTGCAGGCCCTTCCAGGCTGCAGAAAAGGCGAGGTGGGTGCTCGAGAATACGCCAATGCTAAGGCGAAGAAACGTTCAAGTGAGCGGCCATTCAAAAAGTAAAAAAGGAGGAAGAAGCTGAAGAGAAGCAGTCAAGAAAAGATTAATTCGATGCGAAATAAACAGAGAAAAAAAGTGCGAGAAATATCGGAATAGCTTACGGTGTTGCCGAGTTCTTGTGGATTGCCGTAGAAAAAGAGGATATGCAACTAAACGTGGGAGAAGGTAAAGGCGCGTTATACAGCACAAGCACGCGAAGAACGTCTACAGACGACTACCGACAGGGAATGCTCATGATTACAGCGCAATATCTCGGGCAGCCTCAATCTTGCGAAAGCTGGGTGAAGGGCTTTGAAAGGGCGAAGGAGCCTACGAGCGAAGTGCGCTTTCCTACACAGGTGTAGGATTCATGGGCCACTCCTCGGGGGAAGGGAACGACGTGTAGGGGCTTGTGCCAAAAAAAAATAAAATGTTTCCGAGGGGGCCCTGCAAGTCTGGCACTCGATAAGCGAACAGCGTTCCTTAGGCGACCATAAATATATAGTAGGCGGCGGCCAGTAGGGCCTCCCGTGAAGTAAAAAAGTTTCATGGCAAGGCCGGAGCACACGTTGTAGATGTAAGATGACTGAAAAAACAAATGGTTGTCCATAAGCAGGATACGTGGAGGAGAGTGGAATGTAAAGGAAAGTACACCCAGAGACGCGAAACAAAAGGTAGCAAATGCAATTGATCCCACCGCAGGATCGCCCAGGAAAAAATAGCCACGTGACTCAATACCCTCCATTCTCTGTAGGAGAAGCACGAAGGGTATTGAAGCAAAGGGTCAACATGAGCTTTAAAAAGTACCTTGCGCCGATTTGGGGTAGTGAGGTCGAGGCATCATCTATGGTTATGCGTCTACGCGTTTGATTGCGGAACCTGACAGCAAGAACAGTTTTGGTTATAGTGCCTCTGTAGATTTACATATACATGTTTGTTTCAGTGCGACAATTCTCTTTTACTTCTCGAATTTCCCGCTCTCATTATTCTAACAGCGATCCCCTGACTCGTACTTTGTGCTTCTTTCTACAAACAACCAAAGTAAAAGAGGTCTGACAACATATTTTCGACTCCATTTTCTTGCGTTAGATGAAGATGCTAAACCATGAAACCCTATAATAAATATTGACAAGCCTCAGATCACCCTATTAATTTACTAAAATAGCTTTTCTACAACTACGTTCGTTTTTTCTCCCCCGGAGGTAACTGCGTCGTGATGTCACACTGACCTACTATTGTTCCCACAAGCCCGAGAGGCAAATTTTACCGTGACAGGTGTCGTCCACGTGCTTCAGTCGGATCCATGCGAACGTTTTTACACTGAGTGATCGTCCAGTAAAACTATTGAATGAATGTGTTTGCTTAACTCGCCGACATGCATAGTCACGCTCTGACCACTTGTCAGAAGGATGACTGAACCCACGTCACTCTTAACAAACTGGTTTGGGCGGCGTCCACACTGCACTTTCATAGCGACGGCTCCCACATTGTACAGAATACAGTTAGAGCTAGCATCAAGAGCAAGCATCCTGTTTTTTAAAGTTCATGACATCACATCAAGATGCTTCGTGCGCATTAATTATTTGTGGCCCCTCGTACTCCGCTGCTGAGCAGTGCGACGCGCCACCCATATCAGTAGGCCCTCGTTGGTTTTGTTGCGACGCCGTTACTCACCCTAAATGAAAGGGAGAACACGCTGCGCACGAGCTTTATTTCCAAGTATTCGCTTTATTTAAATGGCAATTAGAGCGTCAAAGGTTTCTACAAGAGCCGAGACCAAAGCTTCTGCTGAAATAAGCTTACCAACGTAATGATACCCTACAACAGTTGCCAGAAACAAGTGCTGAAATTCGCAACGTTCTTTAGAGACAGCCTGTTGCATATATAGTGAGGGTCTCGAGTTTGGCAAGCTTGATTCAATGAGGTAGCATACGGAGGTTTATTGGTGAGCCACCTGCTCCTAAGTTAGCGTCCTACGCGATGCGTGCGGTTTTAAAGGGATGTTTCACATCTGCCGCCATGGCCTTGAGGGGCGCTGGCTAACTCGTAAGGCTAATCTTCAACGCACACAGAAATACTGAAGAAAGTTGACGGGGTGATTCTCTGCGTGGTAGCTCATGGAACCCCGACCTCCTCTTTTTTGATACAGGAGATAGTGCGCCGCAATGTGAGAGACGTGAGCTAGGCTCCCCCCTGCGGCTGGGTGTATCTTCGTCCATTTGTCTTTTCCGTATTATTGCTAGACTTCTAAACATATCAAATAATTTCCAATGTGTCTTCTCCGGCTTCCTTGTCTGTTTGCTTCGCAAGGTTGTAAGTATAAGAAAATCGAGTCCCTCCCGGTTTTTTTTTATCCTACAACCTATTGAAGTATAAACTATCGTGGCGTGAGTGCGACAGAGTGATGTGCCCACATTTGCAGGTGGCCTCGTCGCCGCTCAACGTCCATCTGAGCTGGCAATGTCGAGTGTCTTGTGAGCTTGTCGAGGTGAGCTTGTGTCTGCTCTCGCATCTTTAGTGCGTCCCGTCTCCCTACCGACGTCCCTGCACGTCAATGCTGGCGCTCGATACCGGAGAGAGCACCACGCAGTGGCTCTCTGGCGCCAGAGTCAGAGATAAAAAAGAAAGCATGAAAAGATAGAATAAGCATCATTGGTGGCGCCATGTATTGCGCTTTACTTAAGAGCGTGATAGACCTGCTTCACCTGGCACATATGTTACACATTGGAATAAGGGGGTAAATTATAGAATGTTCACTATTCGCACAGCTCGTGAAGTGCCAGACAGCGCAGAAAGATGAGGCCAAAAATGAAGCAAGACAATACAAGTGCTGTGTCGTCTAATTGCAACACACGACAAATAGGCTGATTGTACTACATACCACGCTCTTTTTCGCATTGTACACATACCAATGGTTGCCAGGAAGTGCACGGCGCTGCAGGCGATACGTGTTGCGGAGTCAAGGGCCAAACGTTGTTGCATCACGTAGCACGTAAGTATCTCGTGTCGCAGCAGTTCTCCACGCAGGATCTGCCGTATAATAGACGAAACACCGGCAGACTGGCTCTCATCGACTTCTAAAGCTGGTCCAGCGCAACATGTAAAGGAAGAAAGAAGCCGAGCCAGCGAGAAGAAGGAACAGAGTGTACCGAGCTATTCAGATGCATATAGGAATTCACTGCCGCGATTGTGGATGTGAGTGAGTGAGATTAACTTTATTTGTAATCCAGTGATTGGGAAACTCGGACCTGGGGCCACCTAGATGGCCAGCCGGAGCTGCTGCTCCCGTACGGCCTACATTGGTCACTGGATGGCCCGAAGTTGGTCTTGGAGTTCTGAGCTGAGCAGCGCGGCCGACCACAGTGCCCGTAGATTTTCCAGGGAGACTGCTATTTTTTCCTGACATTGTTACGCGAAGGACGAGTATTTTACATCACCAGAATATGTGTTGAAGGGTGGCTCGAGCAGACTTGCATAGCTTGAGTATATCGCTCTCGTATATCTCGAGGTAGAAAGTCTTTAGTTGCACGGGACTCGTGTAAGTTTTCGTTTTTAATCGCCTCCACGTAACGGACTCAACTCTGTTTAGTTTAGTGCAAGGTGGCGGTAATATTCGCCCCTGTGTTTGACAGAATTTGGTGACATCACTAAATTTTGGTAATCTGTCTTTTTCTCTCTAGACCTTCTCCGCGTTCTCCTGACTGATGGAACTCTCCCCTTGCTCAGCTCGGCGAGTAAGCCCTCGAGCTTCACGGTGTGCTACCTGGTTGGGGTTGATTGCGGGAATGCCTGGAGCCGTATGCGCCGGGAACCAAAGCAATCACCTGCCGTTCTTCTCTGCGTTGTAGAATTTTGCTTCCTACCTTTAGTATCCTACCTTTAGATCCTACCTTTAGTATGATTTCTAATGGACACCAGAGAATCGCTAATGATGTATTGAGCATTCGTGGAGATTAATGCTCGTGCAATGGCTACCTCCTCTGCTGTCTCGGAATGTTTGGCATTAAGTGACACGCTTGGAAGGGGTTTTTGAGTGTGATCTACGACTACTACCAGTATCTATTTCTGTGTGGGTATTCAGCCGTGTCTACGAAGGTTACTCTTTCGTCTGACTCATAGCTTCGCATCATTTTCACTGCTCTACTCGTGCGTCTGCCCTCATTGTAACCTGTATGCATGTTTTTGGGTATAGTTGGTACTAGGAGCTTGTCACGAATTTCTCTCTTATCGGCCTCTTTTCCGCGTATAGATTCTGGTAATTCATTCCTAGCTTGCATAGTATATGCCATCTTGTTTCGGTTTTGGTTAGTCGTTCCGCCTAAGATGTTTGTCGTGCTTCTATGAGTTCGTCCAGTGTGTTGTGGAGTCCTAACTTTAGCAAGAAATCCGTGCTCGCACTGATGGGAATGCCTAGAGCTAGTTTTTATCTCTTCTTTTGTCAGTTTGTTAATTTTGGTCTTTTCAGTTGCAAACGAGTTGTGGAAGGCTGCAGAAGCTTGATGTGGGCGAGTTGGTTTTGCATACTTGAAGAAAAGAGCGCTACGAAGACGCGGACTAAAAAAGCAGCATGTATGACGGACATGTATTGTCCGTCATACATGTTCCTCTTTTAGTCCGCATCTTCGTAGCGCTCTTTTCTTCAAGTATGCGGAAGGCTGCTATGTGTGAGATCTGACTGATTATGAATGAACGTATCAGTTGTACAATACTTTCTTCTTTCATACCCTGGTGCTTGTTAATAATTCGTTTGAATAATCACATGGTGTTTGTTACCTTTGTGTCCAACTTTTTTATTGTTTCCACATTTGCACCTTTGTTCTCGATTACTAGACCCAGCACCTTCAGCTGGGATATTGGGATATTCCGCCCGTTCTTGATGTGTAGCTAGATTTTCTCATGAGCTTCGTTTCTTTCGTATACTTTGGAAGGCCTGCCCCTAAGCGTGGGACGGTATAAGAGAAGTTCAGATTTCTCTGCAGAGCATGTGAGGCCTGTTCGTATGAGATGTTCCTCTACTGTGTTTATGCCAGTCTGTAGTCGTTGCACTGATCCGTCACTACCATCACGGACACAGATAGTAATATTGTGCGCGTAGATTCTCTGATTTAGGGACTCTATGTCATTTAGTTTTACGGGGAGTCCCATCAAGACGAGATTGAACAGCATTGGGGACATGACAACGCCTTGCGACGTGCCCTCCCCCCCCCCCCGCTCCCCCTCATGTTGATCTCAGGTGACGTCAGCCCTCCGAAGGAGAGGACTGCTTTCTAATCTTATAGAAAGCTCTGAATGTAATTATACGTCCAAGGCCCTAAGCCTACTGAGGAATTCGTAATCGAGATTGAACAGCACCTAATCCTATTCGTTTGAGGTTTTCAATATGGTTACATGGTTGGCATTATCAAAATCCTTTTTAAGATCAAGGCCCGAGATGATCCATGTGAAGCGCGTTTTATAATCAATTATCTGACGCTCAAGTTGAAACATCGCATGTTGTATCGAAATATTTTTGCGAAGCGCTATTATTGTATCTGGGTATATGTTATTATCACCTAAGAAGTCATCTAATCTGTTTAACATTACATGTACCATTAATATTCCGACGAAGAATTTTGGGAGATCGGTCTGAGGCGGTCGATCTCAAGTTTCTTACCAGGTTTTGGAATGAGTGTTATCGTCGCTTTCTTCCATTGAGATAGTACTTCTTCCTTTATCCAACACTCATTTACATATTCTGTTAGTTTGGTGATCGATTCATCATCGAGGTTCTGATAGTCTTGTTGGTTATGCCATCCCGGCCTCGGGCTCAATTAGTGTTTCATTTTTGTAAGGTCGCGCGGATTTTTGCCTCCGTGAGTTCTTCCTCCAATTTTTCGCTTATATTCCCGTTGTAGCTAGGATGGCTGCGAGGGGGTGCCTGTGTTAAGTATTTCTGCTGTGATTCAATGATAAATTCCTCTTCTGTGCCCCCATATGCGTGTATTAACTCATTAATGGCTTGCCTGCGGTTTTGCTTGTTATTCTCGCGGCCAAGTGGCAACCTAAGCATGTGCCAGGTTTTTCCGGTGCTTAATTGCCCTTTTATGGAATTACTTATCTCGTCCCTTTGTTGTTTGATCAATTGCTTGGCGTGTGCCTCTATTTATTTGTTGAGGAGCGCTATTCGCTTTCTTATTTTTCTGTTCTGCTTCTAACCTTTAAATACCTTTTGAAGCGACTGCTTCGCTTCCTACATGTGGATAAGTCTGCTGTCGCATTTCTTTAAGTTAGATTCAGGTGGTGCTATTTTTGTTGCAGCTTTGACGTGATCACTGAGCTCCTCAATCCATTGTTCTATGTCTGTGATGGATCGTTGCTGTGTCATCTCTCGCGTTCTGCGAAATAGTTTCCAGCCTACTAATATCTCGTTCCTTCGATCTATTCGGGCCTTCTCTTACGCGTAACTGCGATATGTGGTGGTCGCTAGCCAAATCTTTCAATGTGTTGCTCCAAGTCGCCTTTTCAATATTCTTGGTCAATATTAGGTCTGGGGTTGAGTCCCTGTTTAGCGCCGTGCCGTACTCTGGTTGGAGTGCTGGGATCTGTGACGAGCGTGAGGCCTAAATCTTGCGAGTCGTTCCATAAGTCATTTCCTTTTGGTCTGGCATAATGACATCCCCACGCGGTTTGTGGGACATTAAAGTCTCCTGCTATGACTACCAGATTTTCTCGAGCTAGTTCTAGAGTTTTCTGTAATATGTTCTTGAATTTGTGTTTGTGTAGCGTGGAGTTGCTATAAATGTTGAGAATAAATAAGCTACGTCTTGCCTTCTTTTGCGGGTGAGTTCCAATTACGTGAGTGCAACACAACACACGCATGCGCGCTATGCCTGTGTTGTGTTGCACTCACGTAATGTTTCTTTTTGCCAGCATGATTGATGCCCTGGTCTCCCCTTCGGCATCGCCAGAAGATTTGTTTCCTGCTAGCTTTGCGATCCCATGTGTTTCCGGCATAATTATAACGTCCGGTGTATCCTTGTGTTTTGAATACGGTTGCAAAACTGGCTTTTTGTTTTCGTAACTTGGACAGTTCCATTGCCATATCCTGAACCCTTTTTTAGCACGCCTCTTTTAGGGTGCGACCATGGGAGGGAAACGCGATTGTGGATATAAGCCGAATTTTTATCGGTGTGAAGTGCTGAAAAAGCACCAATCACAACTTGCGCGGGAAATTACTGACGCTGATCTCATAGCAATGGCTGGTAGCACGTGTGTTATCGCACCATCTTTGTGCCTATCTTTACAGACAGTAAGATTTCTCAATCAGTTTAACAGTGTATGACAGAATTACGCTTTCTGTGACGTATAATGATGTAGTCTTCTCTCGGTGGGACCGTTTGTGACGTGTTATGATGACATAGCCATATATATTGTGCAAACTGTCAATAAAAGCAGTTAGAAGTCAGCGCTCTGTTCCTTCTCCTCGCCGGCTCGGCTTGTTTCTTCCTTTCCATGTTGCGCTGTACCAGTGTAGAATGCAATATCAACTCGCCCAATCCTCAACCCTAGTGAACTCTCATCGACGCTGGCAACGGTTGTCACATTTGACAGCCGTCCAAATATTGGCGCCATGCGACGTGTCTTCAACCTCTCAAATGTACGGCAACGACGTACGACATCTGAGACAGAATCAACGTGTTCCCGGCCTACTAGGAAAGAGTAGACATCTTTCGCAATTCCTTTGAGGAGATGTCCAACTCGGTTTTCCTCAGACACCTGTGAATTCAGTATTTTGCACTGCTTGAGGATCTCTTCTTCGTCTGTAGTGCACGTTTCTCAAGATTTTGAGCTTTTTGAGCTAGTGTTCGCTCCGCGCATTTCTGTTTCTCGTAGCAGTCGCGCCAAAACACTTCTTAATTTCCTTCAACAAAGCGCTCCCACGTCGTTGGAGATTATCCGTGACTTTTGTACCAAGTCAGCACTGTCCCGCTCAGAAACAGTACGACATACTCAAGCTGAGTGGCAGAGTCCCAGCGGTTTTAGTGGCTCAACCTGGCGTACTGCGTCAGCCACTCGTCGACACCTACGCCTGCTTTTTCCGCGAACGAGCCTGGTTCCATGCAGTGCAGCACAGGTCCAACTGACGTTGGTCTTTGAGCAGTTACAACTGGCGCGGGCGTTTGGCCACCCCCGTCCTAAGACATCGGGAAGGTCGTTGGCGAGAAACCGAGAAGACGGCGGCTCCGACGAAGTTCTAGATGTTGCGACACCGTGGTGCGTTGTGTCGTACCCAGCACCTCTTTCATTCTGCTACGCCCACGAAAGGCGTTTATTGATAAGCCAGGTAGAGTCAGTCGAGACATTCTCGATCTGGTGAGTGCCTATCGAGATTCAGCTAGCCAGCCGCACGTCTTCGATACCTCACGTCCTGTTCTCGCGATGACATCAGCTGCGAGATAATTTTCAGTGTTTGTTCAAATACCTTTCCGTTACAGTTACTTTTGTGCTGCAATGCATAAAACAACGTTTTCATAAAGAAGTAAGTGGAACAAGAGTGAAGTTTTACCGCAAGTTTGACGGCGCATATCCCGAAACCAGTGCCATCCTCAGGATTCATTACAAGTCGACACACCTTGCAAATTCACTAGCTACAATTCATGAATTGCAATATAGGCTATAACCTAATTAGTACAGACTTAATTAGCCAAATATTGTTGATTAGTTAAATACACGATTGATTCTTTGTGAAAGTAATGCACGCCTCATTCAGTAATTTAGTGGAAGGGTTATAATTGTGCTGGTGATTTTTTAAAATTTTGCGCGGCTTAGAAAGCACCTTATATATATAGAGCAGTAAACAATTATTCTTTTTGTGGTTGATGATGATGAGGCAGGAATACCAGATTCAAGGTGAATATCGTTAATAGACTATAGTGACTAGTAGTAAGCTACATGTCAGCAACGCTTAAGACAGTTGGCATGCCAGCGCTTTCCGAATTTTCTTCATCGTCGGATGTCTGGCATACATATCGCACAACAATCATAATTACAGTAATGCAATACTGAGAGTAACAGAGGGAGCACATTTGATCTCCCAAATTACCAGCTACGCCATTTCTTGTGTGGCATCATGGTACATAATATCATGGATTATCAATTTTGTCTATGACCGATATCGACTCTACAGAAAAATATATACTTATATGGGCATAATTTTGCGAAGATCCCTGTACTGTCTCCATGACTTAATAGTAAAAAAAATTTCGAACACCCTGGCGCCACTGGGTACTGTGACAGGCAGAAAGACATGTAGGCAGACGTCGGTGGATGTTGACTTTTCCGGGCAAATAAACGACACGAAAATGACAACCTACGTTTTGCCGTAGGGGTGTAAGACATTCGAAATGATAATTAATCCTGTATTTTCTTGTAAAGAAAAATTATACAAAAATGAATCTATGCGAGCTTCTTGGAATGCCAAATTGGCACTTGATTAAAAATCAGCCCTTGCTTGAGAATCAAGCCAGGCATTGCCAGTATAGTTCAGCGATAAATTTTCGAACTCGGATAAGCAACAGGGTAACGAATGGTCAGTGCGAGACTCAGTTATTCGACAACTAACAGAAAAGTGAAGGAATCTTGCGGCATAATTATAAGTCGGAAATCAACAAGGCATAGACGGACTTTCCTAAAAGGAAAGTTCACTGTTTATACCCCTGTGCGATGATTTCCCCTAAACGAATTCGGTTGGTAAGCGGTATTCGAACGACCATCAATAACGTCTTTTCAGAGCAAGAAAAGAAAAAAAGCAGCTGTCGTACTTAGAAAAGAAAAGAGAAAAACTCGAGTAAGTTACTCAAACGTTGTGCTTTAGTTATTACGAGCAGTAAAACAGCGCTAAACAACAGGACAAGGAGAGGGACACAGACAATTTGTCCCTCTGCTCGTCCTGTTGTTTAGCGCTGTTTTACTGCTCGTAATCATGAACCAACCAGCCCAAATGCGTACTCTTCTATAGTTATTGCTTCACCCTTTACAAAATTCTAGAACCTATAGTTTTCGATTACCTTCTGATGAAAGACTATGAAAATGAGAAACACCTCCTATCAAGACGCGAGTAAAGAAAAAGCGTGTGCTAACAAGAAATAAATAAGAAATAATAATAATAAATAAGAAAGCATTAGATTTTTACCAAACTTCCACATTGATTCCAAATTTGCCTCCATGTCGAATCACACTTTACACCTACACTTTAAGCATTAAGGTCTCAGCTCACGTAGAGCATTAAGTTCTCAGCTCAAATGCAGTGCTCCATTATCGCGTTGGGTAATGCCTTTGTGCTCCATTATCCTCAAAGACTAAAAATTCCTCCCGAACAAAGCACAACAGCCTCGTTGTACTTCCTTTGGTCTCATAAGGTTCACTGGAGCACTTAGGCTGTGTTCCCAATGATATGCCCTCCATTTCACTTGCTACAAAAAAAAAAAAAAAACACAGTCCCTGCTTACGCATATCTGTGCAAAATATGGGCCCGATATCGGGATATGAAGTACTAAAAGCAAGTGTACTCAACGAAGGATTAAATTTAATTAGGTCGGAAGAAGAGCGGCTTTCCTAAACACATAATCTCTCGCTAGCCAACCGGGAATAGGTCCGTTCTATGAGTTGTGGTTGTTGGTCCGTAGCGTAGTCATTTGTTTATGTTTGCACTTCGTTTCACCTAGTATACCTGAAGGCAAAAAGTAAGGTGTGTTTCGGAGTAAATAGTGCTGCAATTGTGCGCAAATCCAGGCTAATGTCTTGCGTAGGTTTATATAAAACAGCTCTATTTGCATAACATTTTAGAGCGTTCCTCTTAGGTGCCCGTTTCTGTGGCGGACATTGGCGTTGGCGGTGGCGGCGGCGTACCAAGCGAACGAGCACCACGAAAGATGAAACAGTGACCGCAGAGCGGGGTAGGAAATACGCGAGCCACGAACGGAGAATACCAATGAGAGCGGACCCTTCAGTGACGTTTCTGTTAAAAGCATCTGTTTAGACGCTCAAAAGAACGATGAACAGGAGAAGTTAGCAATACTTCGTGTTTGCTACAGAGCAAAAAAGCAAGAAAGAAACAAAAGAATAGACGCACTGGCCAGAGAGATTGAGCGACTACGCAAACTTAAAGAATTGGTAATTCTGCGTCATCAGAAAACAGGAGCAACACGTGACGCATCAACCACTGCGAATGCCACCGTTACGACTGGATCCCGTCCGGCACAACAGGTCGACCAAGCTGTTTGGGCAGCAGTTTTAGATCAACTTGCTCAACTAACGTTGCTCATTCAGAATTGCCTGCATCATAGCTAATTCTCTGCAGCAGCTGTCACAGGATGTAATTCTACAGTGGAATTGTCGGGACCTAAGCTCCAAGTTAGGAGAAATTAAAACCAAGCTTCAATACAATAAGCTACATATATGGGCACTGCTTATTCAAGAGCATAATAAGCTATGCTCCCTGTCTAATTTTAATGGGTATCATAACCCATCTATTAGAGATAGGCGTGCTACTACAATGGCTTCAGCTCCGGGAAAAGCTGCAATTTATATATCATCGAATATCGCTCACATAGTGATTGATCTGGAGCCATGGTGTAGTGGTAATCAAGAAGTTGTCGGGGTCCTGACACGACCAGTGAAGACTCCTGTCATTCTAGTATCCTTCTACGCCAGACCACAGCGCACACGTTTGAACTTGGGGTGGATAGCCCATCTCCGGTCTACGTACCCGAGAATTCCTATCCTCTTGGGTGGAGACTTCAATGCCCCACATACAGAATGGGGGTACAAGTACAACTCCCGAAGAGGATACCAAGTTAAAAACATCATGAGCGATGCCACTTTTACACTGTTGAACCATCACGCTGTGGCTACCTGTGCTGTACCCGCAGTATCTAGAACAAACGCCCCAGACCTCACGTGGTGGTTGGGTCCTGGAATGCCGCAGTGGTGGATGGAACCAGATACATGGGGCAGTGATCATATGCCAATAGTGATTGGTTTGCACAGAAGGTGCATAAAGAAAATTCGACGACGAGTAACGGTCACGCATTGGGATAAGTTTCGGGAATCATCGATTGATAAAGTACCCTCAGAGCCCTCAGAAATTCTTCCCGCTTTGCAAGAACTGCTACGGAGGAACACCACTGTAACAACAGTCGACGAGGAACAACCTCAACCGGAGCTCGCGCTTTTGCAACTTTGGGCAAAGCGACGTCAGGCGGAAGTGTATGCGTCGAGGAATCCCGATGCACCAGGTAGCCGTGCACGTGCTAACCATATAGCGGCGAAGGCGCGTCGGCACAAAAAACAACTTTCTCGACGACGATGGTATGAGTGGTGCGAGAATCTAGGATCGGGCTTTGGAAACAGAGCACTTTGGCGTACGTTCCGGTCAATGGAACGCTGTCATAAGCAACCTGACCCTGCAGCGAGCGTTAGGTTAGCGCCAGATCAATTTGCAGAACACGCTGCTAGAGCGTTTTTCCCGAAATACGATCACGCGTCACCTATAAGCTGCCCCGAAATTGATGAGTCTGCCACAACTTCCACATCCGAAATATCCAGCCCTTTCAGCATGGCCGAACTAATAGCGGCGATTGAAACTTCGAAGCAACGAACAACACCTGGTCCCGATGGTATTCCTTATGAGGTTTTGAAGAACATGGAAGGAGCAGCTCTCGACGCACTTCTTCAGGCTATTAATAAAGTATGGGAGACTGGAAACCTTCCACCTGATTGGAAGTATTCAATTGTTATCGCGATTCCGAATCCAGGAAAGTCTCCAAATAGCCTGCAGTCCTTACGCCCAATTTCCCTAACCTCTATTATCTGCAAGCTCGCTGAAAAGATGCTGGCCACACGTGTTTCCTGGTGGCTTGAACGCCACGACAAATATCATCCTGCTCAAATTGTATTCGGTTCTTACTTGGGAACTGAAGACGGACTTTCTATCTTATCAGACGATGTTTTACAGGTTTCCCCACACAGTCACGCTGTGCGCACGGTAGTAGCAACAGACATAACGAAAGCTTATGACAATATAGACCATGAAATCATTATAGTAAACCTCATCGACCTGGGACTTCCACCGCGTGTGATAAGATTCATCTACTCATTCTTTCAGAATCGCACATTTGCGATTAGAGTAGATGGAAGGCAAGAAAGATACTTCACATCGAACAGAGGCGTCCCGCAAGGTTCGGTTTTGCCTCCTCTTCTCTTCAACGTTACTCTAATACCTCTAGCCTGGCAACTACATCGGATTCCAGACGTGAGGCTCTTAATCTATGCGGATGACGTCACTTTGTGGTCCGTGCATGAAGATATATCTAGACAAACTCAACAGCTTCAAGAAGCCCTTGATGTTCTGAACAACTACGCTCAGAAAGCAAGGTTGGACATTTCCGCCCAAAAATCAAGCTATGTTGCGGTGGCCCACAAGAAAGGACGCACAAGAATCACGCAGCACCCCTTTACATTTCGACTCGGCGCAGTGACAATCCCTGAGGCTTCTGAGGTCCGCATACTGGGTCTCGATATTCACAACTCCGGAAGTGGTGCACACTGGCTCCGTAAAACCAGACAGAGTTCGACAAAAACACTTCACCTTATTCTTCGCATTGCAGCAAAAGCAGCTGGAGCTCGTACTGACGTAGCTCGACGGTTGGTGCGTGCAGTCTTGCAGCCACGAATTTTATATCAGGCACAATTTCAACGGCTGACTTTAGCACAGCTGGCACAGTTGGAGACGATTAATCGCGATGCTATGCGCACAATCACAGCACTGCCCCGCATCACTCCGATACCAACCTTACGGGAACATGCCCAGCTCAACACACTTGCAGAGCTAATTTTGCAACGTGAAAAAGCACGTGAAATAAAAAAGCAACTTATTCCGCCTGTCGCTGCGTTGCATGCTCATTTTCAACGCGGCTCTCGGATTGACAATCAGCCCTATCCAATGCCTCCCTGCGAATTCACCAGCATCACAACTAATAAGCCAATGAAGCTACGACGCAGCGATATAACAGGTATTATTGATAAACACAATATCATCGATGCATCATGGGCTAACACCTGCAAAATCTATACGGATGCTGCCATTCTCCCAGACGGCGGAAGGACATCATTCCTGAGTACTACGCATAATTTCATCAGCGGCCACCAGCTTTATTTATCTACGGAAGCCAGCGCTCTAGTAATGAAACTTCAAGCTATCCACGATGCTGTGCAAGATGTGACATCTCAGCTGCTTACCATCAAGCAACTCGATATCTTCACTGATTCTTTAGCGGCTATTCAGGAACTCAAGAAGGTTGATAAGGTCATGGAAATCTTGGAGACAATACACACTATGAATAGGAAAACAGCTACATGCGTCAATGTGCACTGGATTCAAGGCCATTCAGCGAACCCTCACAACATTGCTGCTGACCAGCAGGCACACTGCCCTCCTAATCCTAATCTTCCGCCTATTCCCCTCCCACCTCAACCCCTTAACTCTCTCCGAGCCTGTAAAGATTTTCTCCGGCAGGACAGACGCGCTCTTATCCCACCGTGTGTCTGCTCTCTCCCCCTTCACCTTACTAGGGCAGAGGAAGTTGTGCTTAGGAGGCTTCGGGCCGGGGTGGCCCTTACACCGGCTGTTATCTCAAGGTGGAACTGGTCGCATTTACCACTGGGTGCTACGTGTCCATACTGCTCCGTTCCTGTGATGGAAGCAGATGCATACCACCTAATATGGACATGTACTGGTTTAAAATCGGAACGCTCGCGTCTCCTACTGCAAGCCGGCCTCCCCTACAGTGTGACAACCAGCTATGACCGCTGGATACATGACAACAGATTCCACAAAACACTGCTTCAATTCATACACAACACAGGCCTCACAGCACACATATAATACGCATATACGCACCAAGAATTATGCCTTAAGGGCAAGTCTTTATCGCAATAAAAAAAAGAAACAAAAGAACAAGTCGGTGTGACAGGACAAGGTGCTGACTAGCAAACGGCACTTATTTATTTCAATGAAAATCGTACATGGTAAGACTAGATTTTGAAAAGCTAAAGTGCTGTTACAACCCCATTATTAGATAGTAATGGTGGCAACGCACCCATGTTATATATAAAGAAGAGCGCTGTGGTTTGCATGATGCCACTCGCTCATCGCCCTATGTGTATGCGAAGAAAACCCTTTAGGAATGTAGTCGCCGTAGTGCTCTTACTGTTCCTTTTTTTAACATCGGTGTAAAGGAATAAATGTTAAGCAAACTGTGCTCCCTATGATGATTCTCTTGCGAAAAATTGAAACTCAACCGCTTGTCATCGCTAAGTTTTGCCATGCGTGTTTCTGTCCTTGTTCCTCGGTTTTTAAAGCTGTTAACTTTTGCCAAAAGGCATCTGATTGAGGAGAAATGACACTAAGGTGCCCACTGATGATCTGGAACCAGCCTCTCCTTGCTTGCCTGATGCCTGTGCGTCGCTGTGCGCCCATACCGATCAGCTTAGACTTGAGTTTCTCCCTATGTCGCTCCAGCTCAGCCGAGATTAAAGGAAGCGTCAGGTCGTCCACGCTGTAGACCAACAGGCAGTCACGTGCCTGGAAGCAAACAAGGAGGGGCACCTGGTTTGTACATCACATGACGAAGTTGCCGGCAAGAATTACGATTCAAAGTAATACTCAACTGTGGGCGGAAGAAGGAAACCCCTACCTGACCCGTTTCGCAGGTCGACATTTCCTTGCCAGTACGTGGCATTCGAAACTTGACAGAGATAGATAGTGCGTGTGCATTGGTTTTATTTTTATATAACTCGCTCACAATATCCCTCGAGCAACATGCCAAGTCTGCTGTTAGGCTAACGTCTCCAGGTAGCATTTAGCATTAATGCTGTCTCTCTCACTCACAAATTCTCAAAGCGCATCCTCACACAGACTCCTCAAAATCGGTTTAAACTCCATGAGTCTAAGTGCACCGTATTTTTTTTCAAACACAGTGCGTAAAGAAATGTCCGCCTTTATTCCAAAACTTTCAAAAATATTCTCGCATTTTTACAGTTCCCTTTCTGTTTGCTTGTCTTCCATCCTGCCTCGATGTGTTCTGTGCTTTATAACACTTCCTCGCAGTACACAAAACGACGTGAATTGCCAAGGGCGACTGGCTTTACAGGTACGTTGATTGTGTCTATCTAAAGTCTCGCTTCAAGCGATAGTGTTCACTGTCAGTTTCAGCCATTCTCGTCGAGTATGCATGCGCTGGCCCTAAAAGCGTAGGGGTGGCAGTCAACGCCTTCAACAGCAGGCACCCTGCGGCGCGCATCTCTCCGCACTTTCAGCGAAAGTGCAGGCTGATGTACTTTTCAAAGAACCGTCGAATTTTTCCTAAGTTGTTTATCGCTGAGTCCCCCGCAGCTCGTTCACTTCTCCGAGTTTTCCCGCTTTCTACTTCCGAGTCCACCTTGGACAGAAACCTAACACACATTTTACACCGAGGTGAGCTTGAAATAGTGCTGAATCCTGGGTATATGCGTTTTCTGTTTATGGTTATCGAGTGACCCTCTAATTTTTTTCGCCTATTCCTGCTCTCCACAGATTTTATCGCGCGCTATGAAGGGGCATTTAACAAAAGGCCAACTGCGCGCTCTTCTGGTGTACAGCTGTGCGCCTGAGTACCAACTCAGCAAATCTTACTTCTCATATACGAAGTGTTCGATCTTGAGTGCCTGTGTCCATTAGGGGGAAATGAAGTGCGTGAGTGCGTGCGTGTTCTGCACGCCGGTGCCGTGCTTCCTGCCTTTGCATAACAATATTTGAGAACACATGAGCGTGTGTCAGTATTACGCAACGAAGTAAAGAAGATATGACGCTGCGCAAAATGAACGTCTTCTAGGAAGCACCGGCTGAGGATCTTCGAGATTGCGAGCCTGGGCATAAACGCTACATTATTTCTTCATGAATCATGCAGAGTAGAAGCTCGTTATAGTGAACCCGCAAATAGTGAACTAATGGCTATACTGAAAAGAAGCGCCGGTCCCGATTACACACCGATAGACATCCAGGCATTTTTTCACTAATATAGTCAAGACGCCTGTAATTAAGAAATAGATATATCGAAGAAAAGTAAATTAGTTTACTATATTCGGAACGACATGGTTAGTTGGGCCACCGAAAAAGCAAGAAAAAAAATGTAATAAACAAAGTGCGACTTCACAACGATGACGGAGTAAGGGATGTGCCCCATTACCATGGTTTTATCCCACCATTTCAGTAAATAGCACAATTCGCGCGTGCACAGTTTACGTTTTATATGGAAAGCATGAAAAGCTGTAGCTTGTCGTAGAGAAATCTGGCACCATAGTTTACAGCAAAGCTGGATATGGCTCAGATCCGGGGTATCGGGGCGTCTGTGTGCGGAAACCCCCATCATGTGGGCCGATTCTGGTGACAGTGCAGAAAAGATCCAAGCTCGGTGGCACATACCTCTGTGTGCTCGGGGAACTGTAAAGCGCCCTTGAACAACCCTTGTCACACCTGGGACCCAAGGAGGTCACAGGAACAAGGGTGAGAA
This sequence comes from Dermacentor andersoni, assembly GCF_023375885.2. Taxonomy (NCBI): domain Eukaryota; kingdom Metazoa; phylum Arthropoda; class Arachnida; order Ixodida; family Ixodidae; genus Dermacentor; species Dermacentor andersoni. The sequence continues at coordinate 14,765,167 of NC_092822.1, read as the reverse complement.
CAGACGTTTTTGAAAAGAATGTTTTGTTCAACTTTTTGAAAAAGCACTGTTAAAAAATTCTCGGCGCCAACGCAAGAATGCTCTTATGGCACTGCTCACGCGTTCATCGTTCATCATTGCCTCTCATCATTCCACGTCTCTTATTTCACGTCTCTTCTGTCTTCGTA